>NW_007726461.1:803347-805550 GCF_000696425.1 Galeopterus variegatus
CTTACAGTTTTAGAGGCTGGGAAGTCCACAGTCCAGGGAACACATCTGGTGAGAGCCTTCTTGGTGGTGACTCTCTATAGGGTCCCATGACGACCAGTGTATCACATGGAGAATCTCATGAGCCAAAGCTCTCTCATGTGCTCTCCGTATAAAGCCACCAGTCCATGCCCATGATAACCCATTAAACCATCAACCTATTACTCCATGAATGGATTAATCCATTCGTAAGGGCACAGTCCTCATGATCTGATCCCCTCACAAAGGCCTCACCTTTTAAATACCATAATGGCATTTCCCACCCTCTTAACACTGTTACGGTGGGGATCAAATTGCCAATACATGAACTTCTGGGGGACATATTTGCCCAGAGCAACTATATATTACATAATGGCATGTTACTCTTTTTAAATTATTATGTGTGATAATGATACGGTGGTTAATAGCAAAACATCTTTATTCTTAGGAGATCAGTGCTACATATTTACAGATTAAATGTCACAATGTGTGCAATTTATTTTCAAGTAGTTATCAAAAACATGTGTTATACAGATAGAAAAATGTAAACCAAGGAATGTTAACAATTGATTAATGTGGGCAAAGGATATGTGAATAGTCATTGTAATGTTCTTTCTCTTTTGTTGTAGTTTCCTAATTTTTTTTAATGCTTAAAAAAAAGAAAGGGTTGAATCAATCATGTGGAGAATTCAGGGAAAATTTAAATCACATTGAGGAAAACCTAGGGGTATTACACTGAATTAAACAGATTAGTATATTTTCCAAAGGATTGCTGCGTAGGCCATTTCAGTTTGCCCCACACTGTTTGTAAGGTGCTGAACAAACTTAAAACATTGAGCCTTGGCACAGAGCTTAACCAGCTATAGCACATATTTTGATTTGGTGGAGTAATTAATAATAACAGAGATAACTAAAGGTTAGAGAAATATTTGCAGTTAGAAGCTAAGAATCCCAATAACAGATGAAAATACTTCTAGACTAAAGAAGGCAGAGCTGCCAGAGCCAGGTAATTCTCCCACCTCCTGGTAATTCTGACACCAGATATCCCCTAAGGAGTCCATTTTTATGGTCATTTCTCCACCCCAAACTACACTTTTTGGAAATCAAATCTGTTCTCATTTTTATGAGTTACTTCTCTTAACAAATGCATCTTTGAGCCAATTCAGAGTTCTTCACCAAGTCCCCAAGAACCACAGCTCATGTTTCTTATAAATAAGTTTGATAAGGCTCATTAAGAATTTGATCCTTTTCAAGCATCAAATTCTCACATTGCTTCTGATCCCAGAAGAATTCCTCTCATGGCCCTGGGTCCCTGTGCAGGGAGGAGCAGGTGCAAAACAAGAGAGAACAAGAGTAAATTTGAACTTGGCTGTTATTATGCATATCCCCTGAGTGTCTATTTTCTAATCTACATACAATAAATTCAGCAAGCATTTTCTGTTCCGTGTCCTCTTTTGGGAACTGCAGTCTGTCCTGATGAGGAATCTGCTCATTAATAGAAAGGAGAGTTTAAAGATTTTGTATTGCTCAATTCCCATTTTTCTACAAAACAAAGAGCCGGTTTTCTAAATAAAGCCAGTATCTGGGAGAGAATAAATTTTACCTCAAGGAGTCACCATATTTTGCTGTGGTGGAAATATTGCTTTAAAGTCATTCCTCAGCACTTACTTAACATGATCTTTGGTTTCAGAGGCACTTGAATTATATAATCAAGAAATATTATATAATCTGGGAAATATTCATGAGGTCAGAGATGGTTTTATCTATAGGGTGTGTTGGGAAAATAGAATAGTTTGGTCAGGCTCCCTCACCTCAGAGTCAGTTGGGGGTGGTTCAGTAAACAAAGTGTGTGTGGGGGTGGAGTTAGTGCACATGTGTGGCACTGCCACCATGGCTGGTGTGGTCTGCCTTGGGAGGCTGCCACCATGCATGTGGCCATGCTTTCCATGCTTTCCAACGACCTGTTTGCTGGTTACCTAGCTCATAGACCTGTGTGTAAGGGGTCTGGTGACCTAGCCTGGCATGTGAGGGGTCTAGTGACCCACACTGGCATGTGAAGGATTTGTGACCCAGTCTGTGAATGGGCTTGATAAGTCTGTGAGCTCCAGACCCAGCCCTATCTTGACAATTGGCCCAGTCAGCAGGATTATGGGCAGGTAAAAGAGCTTGACAATTGGTGTCACAAACA
>NW_007726461.1:806132-807895 GCF_000696425.1 Galeopterus variegatus
TAGACCAGGTACTACAATGCAAAACCCCTTGGGAAGGGGAGGAAATGTGGCTGTCCTTGAGAGTGTGGTGCCCGGTGGCCACTTTTCTGCTGACCAGAGCCTGGCTGCTGATCACTATGTTGCAAATTGTTCTAGATTTGTGGCAGAAAGCAGAGTTTTTGGAAGCATGGATAAATGTCCTGGAGGATAGTGTGCAGTGACTGGCCACTCCTGCCTCTCATGCCAGGGAAGACGACCAAGCCAGTGGTGAGTTGGGGGAAACCATGCGTCTCCAGGCATGACCTGTTGTGCATGAGAAAATGAGACAGTAAAGCAGCAGAAACAGGGAGAGCCCCTGGCTGCTACATCTATGAGATCTAAGGGTGGATGATGTAACATGCTCTAGAGACTATGTAGTAAACACATGTTGCATTTGTCTGAAGGCAAAAGGCTTGGAGAGTGGCACTTAAACCCAATGGCCAGATGGGTATCGTATAAACCTGAGGAAAGAGTGCCACATGCAGATGGGCAGATGACCCGAGGATGGGTGCCCCTGCAGAATTTTAAATATGTTTTCACCTGGTAAAAAGGTGGAAAAGTTAGTCTCCATTACTCCACCCCTGTCTCAGTGGCAGCGGTTACAGAAGAGCTGCAGATATGCACAGGGGCAGGACAGNCACCCCTGTCTCAGTGGCAGCGGTTACAGAAGAGCTGCAGATATGCACAGGGGCAGGACAGATACTGCTTGATGGACTGGGTGAATGCAGCTGTTTGACCTGTGTGGGCGAATGCTGCAGAACTGCCCAAGACTATGAGTCAGTAGCTGGTGTAATCCAAGCTGATTGAAGTAATTCAAAAGCCAGAATTTAAAAGGGAAGCACAGTATAAAGATTTGGAAAATTTGCAGCCTGGCAATGTGGTAAAGAAGTGGAGAACAGGAGAACAATGCAAGGGTGAAGCAGGTAAACTGTTTGCTAAAGACATTATCTTGGTGGTGATGCAGCCAGATGCTAAAAACCAGGAAAATGGGGAAAATGGAAAATTCCCTAAGGGCATTTGAGAAGTCTGGATGGGTGCCCCACTCGTCACAGGCCCTGAGGGCGTTTGAGAAGTTTGGGAGAGAGCCTCTCCCATCCTAGGAGAACTGAGTTGTCCCAGAGGACAGACCTGGAGTGCAGCTGCCCCTGGGAACCTGCTCCCTGTATCCTAGCTGCTCTGCCTGGAGCAATCCTGCCTCCGCACCTCTGAAGAAAAAAAGCCGAAAACCTTGGTGGTGTTCACGTTGTGTTAAGTTTGCAGGCCAGCAGTATGTGAGAGCACTGGAGGCACACGTTGTGTTAAGTTTGCAGGCCAGCAGTATGTGAGAGCAGTGGAGGTGTGGCAGCCTCCACCTAGATTCTGGAAGATGTATGAAGAAGCTGGGACACTCAGGCAGAGACCTGCTGCAGGGGCGGAGCTGCTGCAGAGGTCATCTATTGAGCAATGTGGAGCAGAAAAGTGGGGTCAGAGAACCCCACTGAGGAAATGTCTAGTGGAGCCAGGATGGCGGGAATGCCACCAGGATCCCAGAACCATGGGACTGCTGGCAATGTGCAGTTCCAGTCTGGAAAAGCTGCAGGCACCAGGGCAGTTCAATGGGCAGCACTTGGCAGAGCTGTGGGAGCAAGGTTGCCCAATGGTTTAGGGGCCCGAGTGCCCCAGTGTGCTTAATGTCTGCCCGGTAGGTTTTGGATTTGTTTGGGGCCTGTTTTTCCTTTCTCCTCCCTTTGGGAATGGGAATGTGT
>NW_007726461.1:808368-828787 GCF_000696425.1 Galeopterus variegatus
TCAGTAAACAAATTGGGGGGGGGGGCGGGGGGGTTAGGGCACATGGGTGGCACTGCCACCTTTGCTGGCATGGTCTGCCTTGGAAGGCTGCCACCATGCATGTGGCCATGCTTTCCAACCTATGGCTTCCAAGGACCTGTTTGCTGGTTACCTAGCTCATAGACCTGCGTGTAAGGGGTCTGGTGACCCAGCCTGGTGGGTGGAAGGTTTATGACCCAGTCTGTGAATGGGCTTGAGGAGTCTGTGAGCTCCAGATCCAGCACTAGTTCTACAATTGGCCCAGTTGGCAGGATTACGGGCAGGTAAAAGAGCTCAACAGGGTGAAGTTGGAAGACTTCTGGATTTTCATTCCTTTATTCTTTTATTCCCTTATTCATCTATTCCTTTATTGCACAATTCTTCTGTCCCAAACACTTTTATTAGTTTCAACTTGCATCTGAAGGTGATTCTAAAAACCATAGCTTTCAAAAGTAAATCAGGATTTCTCTATCAAATGGGACCAGAATCAACAAAATCCTCAGTTCACACCCCGCCCCCACAACACACACTCTCCTTGATTGGGAGTTCAGCCTGGTTTCTCTACATGGGTCTCCTGGGACAAACACATTTTTTCATACCAATACCAACCTTGACCCCAAGCTGCAGGGTTTCAGGGTCTTCATCACTATCTGTCATCCAGGGAAACAGGAACTAGGCAATTTCACCTGGTATAGTAGGCACTTAACCTGGCAATATTTAACTTCGGCTCAGAAATCTAAAGTCACCTACAGAAGACCCAAGTGTCACTATACACCTTAGAAAAGTGTTTTGTGTCTGTTTGCTTTTTGTACAAAATAAGCCTTATTTCTTAAGATCAGGAACAGACATGCCAAATCTTGGTGAACTTACAAGGGACCTGGAAAGACAAATAGACTTGCCTCTGCTGTGCCACCTTCAGTGGCCCTGTAGTGCTCCAGGAAGGGAATTATAGCCAGATGTACCCTTAGCAAGGGTATTGTGTATAAAATAACCTGAAGAAAACTGTCTTTGGGCTCAATTGTTCTTACATTACTGAGGAGAAAGGCCAAGGGTCTTCAATTCACAAAATTATCAGATAAAAGAGTTAAGGTTAGAATTTACAGCTCATATTCCTGGTCCATTGTTTTGTATTTTTTTTGTGTGTGTGTGACTGGTAGGGGGATCATAACCCTTGGCTTGGTGTCATCCGCACCACGCTCAACCAGTGAGCTCACCAGCCATCCCTATATAGGATCCAAACCCGTGGCCTCAGCGCTCCCAGCACCGCACTCTCCCGAGTGAGCTACGGGGCCGGCTCCCACTTCTACTCTTTAAGGCTTTATCCTCCATTTTAAGTACATGTGGCAAATCCAATACATAAATCAACACATAAGTTTGACCATCTGCCCCATCCATTCCTTTTCATTCCTTTATGATTACTTCTTAAAACTATGAACACTGTCTTAAATATCTATAAATAAAAAGCTTGATTGATTTGGACTGTTCTTATTTCTACAGTAAACCTCTGTTGTCATGTCTCTAAATCAAATGTTGCCTAGCTTCTTCTAACCAAATAATTAACTTTTTGCCTCTCCTTATTTAATACCATCAGCACTGTTGGTCGTGCAAAAAAGTGTTTTCCTTAGCTCTTCAATTTTAGGAGTATCTGATATTTCCCATGACTGAACTGCCTTCTTGTTACAATGTTATTACTAAATCTTCTTAACAAACATAGTAAAAGAGGACAAACTTTATATAAACACCTACGTATGTGTAAGAAGTGTATATAAATACTCAGTATAGATACATACATACACATCTACATTTTATGAGATCTTTGGGTAAAAATACACATAATAAAGGCAAAGAGGATATAATGGCATCATCGCTTTCTTGCAATTTTAATCACTCAGGACACCACAAAAAATAAACATCAAATTAAAATATTAAATTCTGCTTATTGCTATATACAACCACATATATTTAATGTACTTATGTATATATGAAACTGTTCTTAGTATATGAAATATACTATAATTCATAAAACTGTAGCAATAAACTCAGCCCACAAGAAAATATTATTGTAAGACCATGAGTTTTCTGATTAAAAACTGTAGGTAGTTAAAGCCATAGTTGCTTTGAGACTCCTAAAAAGTAACCACGTAGGTGAAAGAGGACAAGGGAGTGTTCCTAAAATAAAAGAAGCCCTCTGAAAAATAACTCTCTAAAAATGTGTGAAAAGCATCCCAGTCTCATGCACAGACAATGGAATGCTGATTTGGAAAATATAAGTGTGAGAACGGACAATGACAGATTAAAACTCATTAAAATTAAATCAGCTCATTGTGTATCCTTAGCTAAAAGGAAAATGATTCTTTTGTAAAAACATGTATGCTCCTTTTGTCCTTTTATATGCAATAATCCAGCAAGACACATCTCAGGTATTTTAATGTCTATTCCTATTCCTACAGTGTTGTATTCTAAAGGAGAAAAAAAAATCCAGCCATCCAGGACATAGGAGAAACTTTGTAGAAGAAACTTTGTTTGACCCTCATCCACTGGGCTGAAACAAAAAGCAGACAATACTGTCATCACGGTCTCTGTGGGGGTTTTATGTGGAATTCTAATTAACCAACCCTCATTTTCTTTTCAGATATGGAAAAAAAATCTGACTAAAGTTCCTAAGGAATTTGGAAGGAAAATATGAATTTATATGTGGCATACATTAGAGGGGGCTCCCTGCAGATTCTTCAGGAGACTATTCAAGCGTATGTTTAAAGCATTTCCTTAAGTCTTGAAATTGAAATGCCACTCATCAGAAATCGAACCCCCTAGAAAATATAGACTGACAAAACAGAAAACTGTAGCATTTCAGTGTCTAGGTAAGAATAAAGTCTAGATGATAAATTTTTGAAGCACAAATCCCCTATGTAAGTCTCCATTTAATGGCCATCCCCTCTCGGCCTATAAAGCTCCATGAAGGACATGATAGGGTTGGTTTGTTCATTGCTCTATCCCCAGGGTTAGCACGGTGGCTAGCATGCAGAAGGTAGTCAATAAATATTTGTTTTTTTAGCAACTTCTTTACAGACATAGGAAGAAGTGTAGGAAATGAACACAATTGGAAAACCTCAATGGAGGACTGCAGAAGGTAGTCAATAAATATTTGTTTTTTTAGCAACTTCTTTACAGACATAGGAAGAAGTGGAGGAAATGAACACAATTGGAAAACCTCAATGGAGGACTGAGAGACTTGAGAGAGGAGCAGAAAGAGAATGCAGAGAAGTAAGTCCTCATCGTCTGTCCCTGCTGCTTAGACTTTTCTCCCCACTTTTTGCAAAAAAAGCTGATGGTAATAACAGTAGTAACAGCAGCATGGGATGAGAGAATGCACAAATAAATTTGCCAGGTTTTCTTTGATCTTTAATGAAGTATCACATTTTCATGATTTGATCCAGAAATCAATAATTTGCTGGGAAATCTGTGAATAACTTAATTACATATTTTTGAAAGATTCTTAAGCAATCAGTCAACACAACGTTGGGCATAAGAATTCAGTGTTTGTTGCTGAATCATTCGTCAGTACTCACACTTTAAAAAATCTGTGGTTTGCTTAAAATTTTGAAACCAGTACAGATGTCCACACATATGAGAATTATGCAATGCAAAACCCAACATAGCCTACATAATGCTTCAGTTTTAGCACCTGTTCATTTGGAAAACATCTGTGGCATGTTTGGCAACCAACATGGGTGAAACACAGAAACCCCACAGACTCCCAGACAAGCTGGTGTCTGTTCCCGCCTGTGAATTATTCTGAACTAGTATTTTGATTTTAACATACTTTCTTCTGCATTGCTAATTATTCCACTAGGCTGCGTAAAGCCTGTTTTCATTTGGGACACAATTACCATAGGTAACTGTGTGTAGGCAAGTATCTGTCCTTCCATTGGGTAGTCACAGCATCACCCATGTTTCAAAGCACCACACTCCCTTTTCAGGGATACACTTGACATGTCATCATTGAAGTAATTAGACGCTTAGGGTTTTTAAAAAATGTATAAAAGCATCAAATTTTCACCAGAGACTTTTTGTTCTTGTCAAAATTTCTACCATAACAACATGTGAATTACAATACAAGGTAATTGGAACACAGTGTTCCATAGGAATATGTTGAAATGTGGAGCTCTCTCTCCTCAGCATTAGCTAGGGAGACAGGTGCAAATATTTCCAAGCTCTCTATGCCATTTTCATGTGTTTCTGTTCACATTGTAACTAAAAGTGTATGAGCCTGAACTAGTCACAATGGAATGATGGTACAAACACATTAAAAGCAAGGAGTGTTCTGTATAATCCAGACAAAGCAATTCAAAGCATAATACAGAATTCAGGTTTTCAGTGCTCACTTGTCTGTACTGATAGCAGCAATAGCAATATCGATTTTATTTATTTATTTGCATCTCAATCCAAAAGCTGTAAATGCACCTTACAAAAATACAAATAATACAATAGGATTGTTTTTTTTTTTTTTCCTTTTTGTCTTTTTTCATGTCTGGCAACGGATCGCAACCCTCAGTGTCGCGCCCGTACCGGACCGTGACCGGCAACAGGATTGCAACCCTCAGTGTCGCACCCGCACCTCGCTCAGCCAGTGAGCGGGAACCGGTCTGTATGTGGGATCCGAACCCTCGGCGGGAGCACCGCCACACTCCCAAGCGGCGCACTACAGCAGTGCGCCACCGGGCCGGCCCCCACAATAGGATTGTTTTAAAGCAACTTCAGAACTCCAGGAAAAAAAATAGCATAAATAAAATAAAGTCAGAGATGAAATTAATATACAAAATGCATGCTATGAAGTCCAAATTCAGCACTGAACTTGGCAGTAATGTAAAAAGAGAAACAGGATAAAATCCAAGATCCCTTTGTTCAGGAGGGACACAACTCCTGTTAAGCAAACTGATAATTCCCAAATTAATTCTATTTCACTTACAAAGTTACCTTGTGATTTATATTCTCCACCAGCTAGGCCTTTCTAAGTAGTCTTGATTTTTAGTTATAATAAAAATAGCTTTATTGATGACCATATATCTTCTAGACTACTGTTATTCAAATTTTGAGTTACTTAGTAGTATACTATAAAATCAGTTTTTTTGTTCATGACCAACAACTTTTTAAAAATAGAAATGTTTAAAGTTTATCACACACAGGATAATTACCTTTTCATGAAATTTTTGTTCTAATTATATACACACACACACACATATTTACATACATACATACACTGAATTGTGAAATTAAAAATGTATTTCTTATTGTGGGTTGTGGCCAAAAACATTTTGAAATCCCCTGAGCTAGTCTGATGAAGTCTCTACTTGTTTTCATTGGGCAACCACAGGAAAGTGGACACAGAGCAGAGATGAGAGGTCTGCACTTCTGTGCCTTGCTCAGTGAGGCAGGCAGCTGGAAGTAGACAAGGCAGGTACTCTAGAGGATTCTAAGTGAGGCTTTATAGCTGCAGCAAATCTCAAAAGACAATTATCTTCAACTGCTCTCTTGCTATTACTTTTGCTGATGAATTTTAATTAGTAGTATTAAGAAGAGAAGATAATAGATATTAAAGTTATCTTTAAGTCACAATTCAAATGATGATACTGACACCTGCTTCAAGGCCCAGCTCAGGGAAACATGCACCTGTGTGACTCCTCTACCCCCAATGTCCCCAGGCACAGTTGCTGTCTCCCACTACATCCTACATGCCTCCATTGGAGCCCTGACAACATTCTCATTTGTACACCCATCTTCCTCACTGGACTGAGAACCTTAAAAGATAGAGATCGTGCCTTTCTAGCTCTCAGCATTCATCATCATCTCATCATCTACACTGCTCAGCATTTTGTAGACACGCGAAGCATATGTGTGGAGAGAATGAATGCATGAATGAACACCTGAATATTCACCATTACTCCTGTGTTTCTCTGATGCAATCAAAATTTATTCTCAAATGATGAACACCTGACAATCCAAGATTCTAGAAGGCTTTAAGAATTAAGAGAGAAAGGGGCTTTAACATTAATTTCATGCTTTCAAATTTGTAAAATTAGTTATTTACACTTACCAAGGATGGCAGGTCAGTTTCTACTCACATGCTGACACTTAGGGACTGGCAGCAGTTCCGTGGAATACCCTGTGAGAAAGGGTTCCAGGGCTGGCCCTGGGCCAAGTTGGCAGAGTGAACACCAGGGTTGCTGAGTGGTGCACACAAGGAGGTGACAGTGGTCCACGAGCCACACGTCTACCATCTCCAAATACCTAATCAGAGGACCAGAACAGTCATCTGTAATGGATCCTGAAAATTGATTTTGTTTAAAGCAGCACTCCCAATTGTCCCAGCTCCTCCTGGGAAACAGCTGACTGTAAGGAGTTTGGGAATGAGCAAGGTAATGGCCATGCTTATGTTTAATTCCAGTTTCCTTGTTGACACTAAGAGATAGTATGATATATCATTTCCCAAGTGGGAGAGATGACAATGGAATTTATTACGCATGATGTCCTCTCCCTGGAATGGGGCAGAGAAAGAGAAAGAGCAGCCACATAAAGACTATAGCTCCTAAACAGGTATTTCATAATTGCTACTTAACAGCAATTTTTAAAATTAAAGTGAGCAGCTATGGTAATTATAGTTGACTCATCAAGACTTTTCCCATGTTTGTATTTTTTCATAGGCACCATTCCACCATTTCCTTCAGGACCTGCAGGGTAAAAATAGGATAAGCACCTGTCTTAAATGCTACAAGAGATATACATTTCAAAGGGGGTCTTTTGTTTTGCTTCATTTTTCTTAGATCCATGTTTATATACAAGATCTCTGTGACGTAGAAAACTCTAGAGGAAATTGTTTGCAAACCAAAGAGAGAATTCAAAATTACAGGTCAGATCCATTTGCTTGCAGTTGTAATAAAAATTCATGGTTAGATTTCAGAGCGCTGTTTGATCATTGTGCATTGTTTGTGGTGCTTTACCTGAGAAATTAGATAACAGGCTCTTAATCTCATACCTCCAACTAGTTCTGAAGAGGTAGGTCAGCAACATTCGGAAGAATCCCACTAAAAACCCTCCAGTTTGAGGAGAAGCCTACTGATAGAGAGCAGGCATCAGTGGAAACCACCACCTCCCACCATAGGACTCAGCAAAGCTAGAGCATTGTTCCAGAACAGGTATGCTGAGTAGAAGGAAACATGCTGAAACCCACAGGTTAGGATGCACCCTACTCGGGACAGAGAGGGACTTTGTGTAGAACATTCAATGAAATCTAAGAAAAAGTGCAGAGCCCATTCAGGGCTGCATTTAGTCCTGCAGGAGCTCTCCACTGTCCCACCTTCATGTCCTTAGGCTGCAAGGAGTATGTAGAAAGCAACACTCAGGTATCAAGCCATAGCTGAGCAAAGGAAGGCTAACTGGTTCTGGGAAGGAGATCACGGATAAATATAAGATCTCTGTAGAGCCACTCAGGTTAAAATTGAACAGGACAGAAAACAACAGCATGGGAATTATGCAAACCTGCTACAATCAAAAAGAAAAAAAGAGAGAGAGAGAGAGAGAAACAGAAGAGACCATAGCATGCAAAGACAAAGTAAGAACTCAGACTGGTGGTATGGAAGAAAAAAATAGCCCTAAAAACAGAAGCAGTTAAAATATGTATTATCCAAAAAAAAAAAAATAAGAGCACAATATCTGTAAAACAAGAGCACAAACTAAAGTAATAAATAGCAACAACAAAATGAAATAAAAAAGGAACTAGAGAAAGTAGAAACAGGAAAAACATTCACATGATTAACAATCAAAATAATCACTGAAAGTAGTTGTTTTCCAACTTTTCTGTAAATAGTCTGATAGAAAATACTTAAACTTTGCAGGCCGCAGAGTTTCTGCTGCAGCTACTCACTTCTGATGTAGCCTGAAAGCAACCATAGGCAGCACATAAATTAGTGTGACTGTGTTCCAATAAAACTTCAGTTACAAAAATTGACAGCGGGCTGGATTAGGCCCATGGACTGTAGTTTGCCAACCCCTGGTATAGACAACTGAATGTGTATGAAACAGGAAAAATATTCAGAGATAAAACACAGGAAAATTTCATGAGAATATGTAAAGAACTGAATCTTCAGGTGAAAATAGAATGCTGGACACTAGAAAACATTATACAGATGATGCGGGAGACAGGAGAGCGTAGGGACTCTGGCCACTCTTTGCAGATACCTGGGTCTAAATCCTGGCTTGGCCACTTACTAGCAAGGTCCTTCCCTTGTATGTCTATCACTTTACTCGTCAGACAAATACAAATAATATTACCTGCTACCTCAATAAAATAGTTTGGGGAATTAAATATGTTAATATACATAGAGTGCCTCCATAGGGCCTGGACATAGTAATTGCCTATTATTATGATCAACAGCAAGACACATCCAAGTTAAATTATCAAAGTTCAAAAATAAAGGAAAACAAATCATTCAGACAGAAAACGTTACCCACAGTGGGGTAAATCGTGTTGGTCTCATGCTTTTCCACAGAAAAAATTCATTCTAGAACAATTCTATATTTATTCTATAATTTCATTCTATAACATACTAAGGAGCGGCAGTATGTGTAACCAAGAAGGCTACACCCAGTCAAGTGTTACAAGTGTAAAAGCAATAGGCTGGCATTCTCAAATACGAAAGAACTCTGAGAATGAAGAACTTATAATCCCCTTGCTAAAAAAAAAAAGTTTGAAATTTAAACTACCTGACAATAAAATCCAACCAACCAAGTGATAAATTAAAAAGTAAACTCAGTAATGGAAAAGTCATGGTAAAAGAACTAGCGCTGAGCAATGCTTTCATTTAAATAGAGAACTCATAATGATCAACAGAGGGAATTATGCTTGCAAAACAAAATGTAATGCTACAGTGCAGATAAAGAAAAATAATTTGAAACTAAACTCAGGAGGTACAGGGAAGGGAGGAAAAGTGAAAAGAAGTAGAAGTTTTTATCATCTTATCTTTCCTAGCAGGTTGCCCATCAATATTATTTAAAGTTGAAATATTCAATTAAAAAAAATTTTTGACTCCAAACTGTGGTTACAGGAGGGAAAGGGGAAGAAGGAGGAGGGATAATGAAAAATTGATTAATGGATTCAAAACAGCTAGTTAGGAAAAATAAGTTCTATAGGTGTACAGTCGAGCTAAGCATCTATTATTAACATTAGTTTACTGCATGTTATCAAATGAATAGAAGAGATCAAAGCCCTCATCACAAAAAAAGATCAAATTTTGTAATGATGAACATGCTAATTATCCTGATTTGACTATCACACATCATATACAGATATTGATATTCAACTCCGTACTCCACAAATATGTATAATCAATTACATTTCAATAAAAAATATTTTACTCCAATTGAACATGCTAATTATCCTGATTTGACTATCACACATCATATACAGATATTGATATTCAACTCTGTACTCCACAAATATGTATAATCAATTACATTTCAATAAAAAATATTTTACTCCAATTTTGTAAAATTCTTTATGCCATTAGAGACATGACAAGAATTACTATTTCTCATTGATGAAGAAATGCTGATTATCCCTTAAATTTCACTTCAGCTTCTTTTTTTTCTAAAATTTAAATAAATTAAAATAAAATTAAAGGTAGTATTTTTATGCAAAGTATGACTGCATTATTTTAACATTATTTTTCACTTATCCATTTAATAATTTATTCATTCACTCTGTATATATCCAGAAAAAGATGCTCACCAAGTTATTTTTAGCGGGGAGAATTTAGGGTGGTTTCTTTCTTCTTTGTTCTTTACTCAGCTGTGTTTTTTGACAAGCAATGTCTGGGATTCCTAGCTGCCCACGAAAATCCTTTTTTTCTTCCTGCCTGCATTTATGGCTAAGCTGTATTTCCCCACCTGTCTTGTAGATATGTATGACCATGTGACTAAGTTCTCTCCAGTAGAATGGGAGCAGAAGCAATGTTCAACTTCTCCCTAACGTGATCCTTGACTTCTTTCTTTCTCCTCTCTGCCTGCTGGCCAGAGTCAACTTAGAAAGCATGCATTATAGATGGCAGATGCGTCAGGCCACATGTCTGAAAGAGTGTGTGGAACAGAACCACTCCACAGCCACAAACACTCATCTTGGTTGTGTTACATGGGAGAGAAAAGAAGGTTGTGTTCTCTATGCCATGCTATTGTGTGCCTTCCTTTTGGAGCATCCTATCCTTTTAGTATAATTAATATAAGCATGCATTATTCTATTAGAAAAAAATAAATAGCTAATAACCTAAAAATAGAATCAAACTAGTCTAAACTATAAGCAGAATCCAGGAGAAAGAAGGGTCTAGGCTCAAGTACCAGTTATATTACACTTTTGTAAAATAACAAGTGTTAGTTCTTCAGTTAATGAAGAAAGTAGTAGTTTCCATTTTTACCAGAAAATCATCAGACTGAAGAAAGAGCACTACTAGATCTGAAGGAAAGTAAAAACTAAAGATGTTCTTTCATGTTTACCTTGGGGGTGTAAAGGGAGATTGTGCTTTTCCAATTTATTTTGTACCAGGAAGTTACATTTTATTTGTAGATAATTTAATTACTTTCTATGCCTCATGGATTCAGAACATTTCAGGGAAATTTCCATTTTCCCCTTTTCCCATATCTCACATAGCCACTCACAGAATAACAGAAATTTTTGAAATGCTAGTGTTCTCATGAGGCCGATTCTTTAAAAAAATTACAGCGTTTGTCTTTTAAGGGAACTTAAGTATGAATTTTAAATTCACACATTAATTTATTAAAATACACTCAATCCCGTTAAAACACTCTGTGAGATATTCTTTTTCTTAGCCACTTCCTTCTGAGATGCTACAAGCAACTCCCTTTGTGGACCCCATTTGTGCACCATAAAGTTGTTTCCTGATTTGGGATACGAAAATTACATAAAGCGTTAAGAGTTTTGAGTATAAAGTAATAAGATCAGTCTAACAAACACAAGCTTACATTTTCAAATAGGCATTTTCATTCAGTGGCATCACCTTAAGAGTTGATTTTTTTTATTGCACTTGTGTGGCCATATTTCTCTTTAAAATGACCTTTTTGATGGGTATCCTGTTAGCAAATATTTGATGAGGTCAAGTTATCATGTATTGAGAGGGTTTATGATATCATTCAGTGACAATGTTGGTGAAGAAGTTGGTAATCTAGGTTGTTTGGAGTAAAGGAAAGAAGAAAACAGAGATTATAAGAAGCTGGGCGATGTAATAATGTGACCAGACGTCTTGTGTGAATCATGAACAGACTTAGAAGACAGTTCGAAGA
This sequence comes from Galeopterus variegatus, assembly GCF_000696425.1. Taxonomy (NCBI): domain Eukaryota; kingdom Metazoa; phylum Chordata; class Mammalia; order Dermoptera; family Cynocephalidae; genus Galeopterus; species Galeopterus variegatus. The sequence continues at coordinate 819,733 of NW_007726461.1, forward strand.
GTTTCGAAACAAGTTTTGAGCAAAGACCATAGTATTTGTGAATGATATAAGTGATCTCCAAAATAGATAATTTAAAGGACAATACTTATTTGGATATATGCATACTCATTTACTAGTTTTAAATTCACATATGTACACACTCACTACTTTATGGCAACATTTTGTATGCTCTTATATTTCAAGTCTGATAAAGGAATATCTGAGACCTTGAAAGAGTCCCTGCAACCTTTTTTAGCTGGTCTACCCTGTGGGGCCAGAAGGCTATTGGTCACTAATAACTAAAGCACAGTAATCAATTGCCAACTCAAAGAAAACAAAAAGAGACTTTTTTATATCCAGAGAGAAGAGAGGAAAGTAGGGATAAGCCAGCTGAAATGAATGGAATCCCAGGTGCTGGGTTAGCAGGTCCCTTTTACCAGAGGCAGAGAAAGGGAGGAGGGTAGGGGGATGAGAAAAGGTTGACAGACTGGTACAAAGTTACAAAGTTACAGTTCAATAGGAAGAATCAGTTCTGGTGCCCTAGGGTGACAATAGCTAATAATATTGTATTGTGTATTTCAAGATAGCCAGAAAAGAGGATTTTGAATGTTATAACCACAAAGAAATGGTAAATATTTAGGTGATAGATATGCTAACTATTCTGATTAGATCATTATACAGTATATGCATTATGCATGTATTGAAACAAACGAGAAAACTTTAATATTGCCTTGGTTAAAAAAAAAAAACCCAAAAAACATAAAAGTAGGAGTGGGGGGAGGCAGGGAGCATGCACCAGAAGACAACTTATTTTCATACATGAACTCATGACAAAGCACTTTCCTCTTCAATGATATGGATACATTGATTTCAGAGAAACTTCTAGTCCAGATCAATCCAGATGGCCTAGCAAGTCAGAAAATGAAGAGAAGGTCCAAATCACAGCTACTAATGAGACTTATTAAAACATATACTGGAGCGTTACTTTTCATGCTCACTGTTTTTTTAATCACCTGTGATGTTGTAGGTACAGATCCTTTCCTTCCTTCCATAGAATACGTCGCCTTGTGTTGTCTTCTCAGCAATGGAAGCATACTCTCTCCCACCTGGGAATCGGCAGAACATATTAGCAAATTGAAACCATAGCTTTGGCCTAATGAAGGGCATTTTTCTCTATGAAAATCTAGTTCGTTCATTAAGTAGGATCAAAACCATATACCCAGCTTCACTAGGCACATGTCTGTTCAACTGAACTGTTCAGCCCAAAAAGACATTGAAGTGCATGTAGTATGGACAGAACAATTCTGAGGATTCATATAAACATATACCTTTGCTTCTCTACTCAGGCGTAGATTTAAAAATATTAAAGAGAACAAGAAAACTGTTAACAATAAGAATAAAGAAACATGACAAGAGGACATTAGAGAATTTGAAGTTTCTACCTGAATTAATCCAAGTCCTCACCATTGGAAGAGAATAGGATTTGGCAGTTTCCTAGAGAATTTACATGGCAAAATTCCTGCTAGATAATCCACAATCCCATGCCGAAGAATTTACACCAAAAATAAAACAGGCTGTCAGCAGGCATAACTACTTTTTAAAGCTGACATTGAACATAATTCTAATGCTTTCTAAACTACAGGGATTTTTATGTGTTTGGCCTATGTCTAGCTACTTACATCTCAATTCTTTTTCTCTATCAAGAAAAAAAAAAAGTAAGCAAAATTGGGAGAGGGAGGCTAAAAGGTGAGCTGTTTTATAGAGATGAATAAGCTAACATTCCCCTGGTCATGACTTCCTGTGCTATGCAATTTGAGGAGAGATTAAATGGGACTCATCTTCAACAAATGAGTCTTCAATCATACTCTGTCATGACACCATCATCTTCTCCGTTTAGTCTTCAATTAAATACACAAGGTTTAAATGATCACCTTTTTTTTAGGAATATGCATACTGTCTCCCTGTAAGAAACACTACATCTTCTTCCGGGGAGCTATTTCTGAGTCCTACAGAAATGGTTCTGCTTGCGTGATCATTATCATCATTAAGCATTTATGTAGCACTTTAGACTTATTTACCAGAACTCATGATATCCCTATGAGATAGGCTGGTATAATGGTATTCTTATAAATGAGAAAATGGAGGTTAAGTAATTTAGCTAAGATCACATAGATAATTTGGATAAAAGACTCAAAGTCCCTGATTTGTTTTTTTTGTTTTTTTGGGGTTTTTTTTCCTTTTTGTCTTTTTTCATGTCCAGCAACGGATCACAAACCTCGGTGTTGCACCCACACCTCGCTCAGCCAGTGAGCAGCCGGTCTGTATGTGGGATCCGAACCCTCGGTGGGAGCACCACCGCACTCCCAAGCGGCGCACTGTAGCAGTGCACCACCGGGCTGGCCCAAAAGTCCCTGATTTGTTTTGTACATAAATGAAAACTCTAAAGTGGCATAAAAAGTTATTTGCTTCAAAACTTTACACCTCAACTGTTAGTGGACATTAGAAAAAAAAGGGATGGTTTTTTGCTCCAGCTCTGTGGCTGACAACGTTGTTTTAGTGGATCTGTGATGTCAAGGCTAGTGTCTCTGCAGTGCTCTTGGTCTTTTCTTTCTTGGTCTCAAGATTACAGCTCCAGCCCCAGGCAATATGTCTGCATTCAAGACATATAAAGGGGATAAAGTGTATTACCAGCTCTCTATTGCCCCCATCAGGAAAACAAAAACTTTCCCAGAAAATCCCCGGTACCATTCTATTTATAGGTCTTGGTCAAGAGAGGTTGACTATATGAAAATTTAACTTTCTATCACCTATAATAGAGATCAAGAAAGACAATTGTGCCAGTCAGCCAGTGGTGTCTGCCACAGGTGTTTGCAGAATTTTCTGTTCAATATTCATTTTCTAAGCATTCTTTGGTTCTATTGTATGTTAGCATTTGTTAACAGAGCAGAGGGAACCAGCCCCTATAATTTTTTAATTGGGATAAAAACTTGTAAGTTGAGAAAATCTTATTCACTGACTTAATTTTCTGGGAGGAGAGAAATTATGCAAAGATAGTCAGTCATAAATCAATTTTGGTGGAGCTACAGTGCCTAGTTCCAAAAGTATATTGGTAGTGGATAGAAGCAAAGATTGAAACATATGGAGCCAGAAGCTAGTGTGTGGAAAATTCTTCCGAGCATCAGATATGTAAAATATGTAAAATTGCCTAGTCAAATTAGAAGTTCTTTCCTCTCAGGAACATTCTAGCTAATACAGACTATGTCATTATAAAGCACTTTACGTTTATTTTCTTTTTGATGGGAATTTTATCAAATAGAATTTATCAGCATCCGCACGTTTGTAGTGCACATTATATATTTTTTGTTACATATATATATACTTGGAGTGTAGTATATTTATTATGTATTTGTACTATATATATTTGTATAATACATAATATATATTTGTAGTGTAGTATTATAAACCTATGATAATACTATAATCAGCAAATACATATGTGAATGAATCCACATGTTTCGTGCATTCTAATATGCATTAGCATGGTAGTATCAACAACAAAAAAGTGTAGGAAAAATGAACTTTTCTAAACAGTCAATAGATACAAATTTCCATTGATTGTGATACAGGAAAGGACAAATTTTATTTTTCTCTCCCTATGTATAGAATATTACAAAATCTTTGTCCTATAAAGAGGTAATTAAGAAGCATGTCACAAAAAATGTAGGAAAATGTTATAGAGGTATGTTAAGGAGTAAGTTAATAAAGAGGTATGATGCTATTTTCCTGGATGATACGATTATTCTGGTTTTAGCTTTTAAAAATTGTAACTTCTTGATTTTTTTCATTTTAGATAAATATTAACTTTGTATTCATGATTTTGTATTCTTTTTCTTTAAAAGGCCCTAAACATTGCCTAAGTTTCAGTATTTCTCATAACATGGTTCTGCTGCTAAAGGAAGGAAGGATGATAACAGCATTTAGTGAGCATGTAAATATCTCCTTACACTATACACATCCTTAATGTGTGCAGTTTTATCAAAGACTACAGATATGAACGGTGAAGGTGTCCACCAGTGTGGTGAGAAAAGCACCCTTTCCCCAGGATGATAACTGTGCAAGTTCTGTCTGAAGCTTCTGGTAGAATTCAGGGTTATCCAGATCCTTTATGAGAACACTGGATAGAAAAGGGCAGAAACAGAGTATTTATTAATTTAACTTTTGAAGATGTTCGGTATTTGTCTATCCACAACTTTTAGTGCAGAATCAAGTATATCAATGTACAGTAAGGACAATATGCACTATTAGCAGCAAAATTGTGAAACCAGCTAATAAAGAGTTCACTGTCTAAAGACGAGGTGATGTGGCAGACGGAGAATGTTCTCAGGAAGACAGTCTCATCCATGACCAGAGCAGAGAGCAATGCATGCAGATAGAAACAAAATGGCAAATGACAAAGAGGAGAGCGTGAGCATGGAGGGCTGGAAATTGTGGAGGAATGAGAGCCCCACACTGATGTAGCAAAGCTCGCTCAGGCATCGCTTCCACCCAACACCTCCTGTTTGAGGGTTCGTGAGCATGGAGGGCTGGAAATTGTGGAGGAATGAGAGCCCCACACTGATGTAGCAAAGCTCACTCAGGCATCGCTTCCACCCAACACCTCCTGTTTGAGGGTTTGTGGAAGGAGACAAAAGGATAGCAGTGGCGCCGGGTCAACAGCCCAGGTGGGCTGAGATCATTGTCACTCTGGCTGCTCAAGGTATAATTAGAAACGATATGAAAAAGAAAAAGAAATAAGTAAGAGGAAAGGGGGAGACACTGGGACTGTAGAAGGAGAGATGAGAGAAGAATGACTAGAGAGAAAGCCATGTCCATCGTGGAGAAGGGGAGGCCCCCACTCCACAGACTGTCCACTCTCCATACTCATAATATTCCATTCTCTGCTTTTACCAGACGGCAATTGCTGGGTGGAGAAGTCTATTCATGAAATAGGGCTTGTGGCTGAACCAGAGCCCAGGGCCAACCAAGTACTTTCTAGTAGAATACAGGGCAAAAAGAACCAAGATGTTTTGGAATCAGACGTCAGCTGCATTTTACTAGATATGCCCAAATGGTAAGAATACAAGTAAATGCTTGTGTTGAGTGTATGCTGTGGACCAGCTATTAGGCTAAGCACCTTACAAACCCTGAATGTGCACAATACTTTGAAGTCGGTATAAATATTATTTCCATTTTATAAGTCGAGAAAATTTAGGCCTAGAAAAGTTAATAAATATGCCCAAGGTCACAGAGATAGTAATTGGTAGAACTTTAGGGTAGTCTTTCTGAGTTTTGAGAGTTTCGAAATCTTTAAAACTACATTGTAGTACCTACTATTAAAAGATACATACTCCACTGGCTGGGCGCGGTGTGGGCGACAGCAAGCCAAGGGTTGTGATCCCCTTACTGGTCACAAAAAGAAAAAGAAAGCGAAATCTTTAAAACTACATTGTAGTACCTACTATTAAAAGATACATACTCCACTGGCTGGGTGCGGTGTGGGCGACAGCAAGCCAAGGGTTGTGATCCCCTTACTGGTCACAAAAAGAAAAAGAAAGAAAAAAAAAAAGATACATAATCAACTCTAACCTAATTTAGAAGTAATTAACCTCCATTTGTGGTTTTGCTCACTTGAAGCTGCAGATAGGGTGCCACTCCAACTTTTCATTTTTCTGCCTTTTACATTCACCCACATACATCTGTGTCTGCAGAGAAGGCATTTCACTGCCTCACTTTCTCAAGTAGAAAACATTATAATATTGTCTATTTTGAATCCTTCTTTCATATTTCTTGTTAGGAAGAAACATCCATATCTTGGTACCAATCTCCTAAGGTAATGTTCCAGCCAAAATCTAGAGTCAGATTGCTGGCTGTGTTTTATATCCCACCCTCAGAGGAATAAACTTGGGTTCCTTCAACAAATACTCAGAGACTTTCAGCATTCCCTTAGAATCTGTGTATCAAGTCACTCATTATAGACAGCTCCTCTGCATGCAGACTGGAGATTACTGTGCTGTTGTTTAAATCTCAGTATCTTGCCAGTTTAGTGCATTTATACACTTACAAAAAATAGCTAAGGCACTAATTTATATTAAGAACTAATGGCCCACAAAATTTCTTGTCTTAGCTTAACTTTGAGTTAGAAGCCACTAGATTTCTCTTTACCCTTCCATAACTTAAAATATCCAAAGTTGACATTACAGGCATACCTCATTTTATTGAGCTTCGCAGATGCACTATTTTTTACAAATTGAAGGTTCGTAGCAACCCTGCGCTGAGCAAGTCTATCAGCATCATTTTTCCAACAGCATGTGCTCACTTCATGTCTGTGTCACGTTTTGGTAATTCTTGCAATATTTCAAGCTTTCTCATTACTATTATATTTCTTATGATGGTCTGTGATCAGTGATCTTCGATATTACAACTGTGATTGTTTGGGGGCACCATGAATCGTGCCCATATAAGACAGCAAACTTAGTTGATGAATGTGTGTATTCTGACTGCTCCTCCAACCGGCCATTCCCCTGTCTCTCCCCTCATCTCAGACCTCCCTATTCCCTGAGACACTTCACTATGAAATTAGACCAACTAATAACCCTAAAATGGCCTCTAAGTGTTCAGATAATAGGAAGTCACATGTCTCTTGATTTAAATCAAGAGAGATGACTAAGCTCAGTGAGGAAGGCATGTGAAAAGCTGAGGCAAGCTGAAAGCTAGATCTCTTGGACCAAGACATTAGCCCAGTTGTGAATGCAAAAGAAAAGTTCTTGAAGGAAATTAAAAGTGCTACTCCAGTGAACACGTGAATGATAAAAAAGCGAAATAGCCTTCTTGCTGATGTGGAGAAAGTTTTAGCCGTCTAGATAAACGATCAAGTCAGCCACATTCCTTTAAGCGAAAGCCTAATCCAGAGAAAGTCCCTAACTCTCTTCAATTCTGTTAAGATGGAGAGAGATGAGGAAGCTGCAAAAGAAAAATTTGGAGCTAGCAGAGGTTGGTTCATGAGGTTTAAGAAAATAAGCCATCTCCGTAATATAAAAGTGCAAGGTGAAGCAGCAAGTGCTGATGCAGAAGCGGTAGCAAGTTATCCAGAAGATCTAGCTAAGATCATTGATGAAGGTGGCTACACAAAAAAACAGATTTTCGGTGTAGATGAAACAGCCTTCTATTGGAAGAAGACACCATCTAGGACTTTCATAGCTAGAGAGCAGAAGCCAGTGCCTGGCTTCAAAGCTGTAAAGGACAAACGATTTTCACTCCATCCTTATGCACAGGTAGAATGTGATGGGATAACAAGAGTGCTCTGAAATGCTTGCCAGTGTATTTCTCCTACTTGATAATTGTTTTGGATTGAATCATGTCCCCCCACAAAATTCATATGTTAATGTCTTAACCCATAATACCTCAGAATGCGACCTTATTTGGAGATAGGGTCTTTACAGAGGTAATGAAGTTAAAATGAGGTTATTAGAGCAGGGTCCTTATATGAAGAGGAAATTTGGACACAGACATGTAGAGAGGGAAGACAATATAAAGACACAGAGAGAAGATGACCATCTACAGGCCATGGACAGAGGCCTGGGACAGATTCTCTCTCACAGCCCTCAGAAGGAACCAACCCTACCAAATCCTTGATTTTAGACTTCCGGCCTCCAGAACTGTGGGACAATAAGTTTCTGTTGTTTAAGCTTCTCAGTTCATGGTGCTTTGTTATAGCAGCCTTAGCAAACTAATACAGTAATCCATAATTTTTCCCTATAGCCCTTTCACTTTTCCTGTAGCCAGGGAAGAGGTGGATGCGGACCTTCAGAGGGAAGGAAGAAGATGGGATACAGGAGTAGCTCTTGTCAGGCTGAAATGGAGTAGAGAACCCAAGAAGAGCTATAGGAAAGAGCTAAGTTGGGGAGAGAGAGAGAGAAAAGAAAGAAGAAGAAAAATAAGAAAGGAGAGAAAAATCAGGAATGTCTTAGATTTCTACCTTCCCTAACTCCAGAGTTGAACTTCTGAGGAGGGATCCAGTAGAAATATGCACTACAGATGCTGCTCCTCAGTTCTCTGGAAATTTGCAAACCCCATAGAGAAGCCCTGAGTTGGTCAAGACGCCAGAGCATTGTGATCCCAACTGGAATGGAGGTCAAGGTGGGATTGGCTGGGGGACTGTCTAGGTTGGTTCTCCACAAACCAGAGATACAGAGATCCCATGTGCTCCAGTGAGGTATATTCTAGTGCTGATGGAAGTTGTGGACTGAAAGAGGCCTGGGTAGGGACAGAGGCCACAGGGCAGAGTCAGGAGCATGATGATCAGGGGGGATCATGCCCCTAACTTGAGCAGTGGCCCCTAGCACAACACCCAAAGCATGAAGCAGGACCAGTCACACATCAGTAGACACCTGCTTGCTTGCTCAGTGATCAGAAGGGATGAGATATTTCAGAGAATGCAAGCAAAATCCCACAGGACAGTATGTAAAACCAGAATCCCTCCCCTACTCTCACAGGAACACTCAAGTGGCTGCTTGCACTCATATGGCATCTTGCAAAGAACAGAGACAGAAGAGGCTTTCTGTGATGGGAAAAATAGATAAGAAGTTTGAACTTTGGATGGATTGTTTACCACAACATAAACCCTTTTTTATTCCAGAAGATACTGAGGTACTTGTAACTGACAAATGGAAATTTTTGCAGCCATCACTGGGAAGGGGGATCCCAGGTAAGGCAAGTTTGGCTATCAGATAGTTACTATTTTTATCTTGCATATCTAAATTGTGCACAGTAAATTTCTAACCCCATTCTATTAGATAATGAGCCTGGATAATGGTCAGTCAGCTTAAACTGAAACAAAAGAAAAAGAGAAACATCTAGACTGATTGACTTTTTATTCATTCATTCATTCTATATAGAGCTACAGTGCAAGGAGGTGCCACAGTAGGCTCTACAGAGGATTAAAAGATGCCTTGGGCCGACCCCGTGGTGCACTTGGGAGAGTGTGGCACTGGGAGCGCAGCAGCGCTCCCGCCGCGGGTTCGGATCCTATATAGGGATG
>NW_007726461.1:828797-832146 GCF_000696425.1 Galeopterus variegatus
GCGGGTTCGGATCCTATATAGGGATGGCTGGTGCACTCACTGGCTGAGCGCGGTGCGGCCGGTCACAAAAAAAAAAAAAAAAAAAAAAAAAAAAGATGCCTAAAGGAGCAGAGCTGGGATGCCGGCCAATGTGCAATTGTCACTGTGCAGAGACCACCCAAGTCAGAAGTTTCCACTGCATAGAGTGATGTTCTTCATTTCCACCATACCCCTCAGGTATGGAGTGCTGCTTTTCAGGGTGCTGAATCCTTCTTAAAAGCTTTCAAAAATAGGAAAGAGAAACATCACGTAAGGGGATGTGGTAGATGTGGGTAGGGTGGGATCAGTCACACATGGAATAATCCCCACTTTCAGAATCAGTGAAGCTTGTGGTTCACAACACCATGTTAGCTCTCCGTGCAGCAAACCCACATCTCCTAATCTACATTCAGGTAGTGATTTTGAGTATTATGTAGCTTGAAAACTTGAAGTGAATTTTCTGGGTGGTTAATAAGCTATGTGAACAAGTATTAATGAACAGTGACCTTGCACTGAAATAAACGCTCCCTGAGTGTTTGTCTCTTCATTACTTCTCTGATATCACAGTGTTTTGCCTCCTTCCTTTTCTGGCTGATTGCTGAGAGCCAGTGCTTCTACCTTACAAAAGCAGACATGCTAAGTGGGTACACTGAATGTGTACCCACAAATCCTTCAGAAGTCACACCTGAAGATGTGATCAAACCTCAGATGTTTTCTTTAACTTTCATCGTTGCCCAATATGGACTTATAGCATCTGGAATATTTGTGTAGGCATGGAGAGTTTAAATAGATCGATCTGATTGTTTTATTAAGCTGTCAATATGTGCCATGTGGTGTCCTAAATGTCAATAAAATGGAAAATTATGGAGAATATATAGACCCTATCCTTAAGAATTACTTGCAAAAAATTCTGAATAGTCTACATTTGTGAGATTGACATTCAATAAAAACATTTAGAAATATATATCATATATATATATATATATGTATATCAGAATGCATTTCTAACATTTGATCTCCACAGTCCTATTCATTAAGTAGTAGTATTGACTCCATTTTATAGATGAGGCAAATTGCCTTAAATGTTGCAGCTAAACCCAGGGCTCAAACCCTGGGCTATCTATACATTATCAAAAGAAACACTGTTATCCCACATAACGTTTTGTTTTTGAAAATATCGCACAAACTCCAAAATATAGTATAATGTAGACTCTAAGCCAACTAATTATCAAAGTTATCTAAGAAACTTTTTAAAAATACATATATCTATATACCTGGGTTTCACTCCTAGAGATTCTGAGTAGACCTGGACTGACTTACAAATCTGGACTTTTACAAAGCTACCATCCTAATTTTAATGGCCATTCAGGTTCAGATATTATTGCTGAAAGAGCTATAGAAGCAGGGTCTACAGAGACCAATGGGAGGAAATGCTTAAAAATATCCAAATTATTTAAGATTTTTTTAAACACTAATTCAGAACAAAACCAGAAGAAGAAGAAAAAAACAGCAGGAATCCTAAAATAGCTTGATTAGTCAAATTTGTCAGAAAAAAGTCATCTAGACAATTCTCTATGTGATAAACACAGTATCACTGGAAACACTTTGGTTTGTGAGGTATCAAAATAGTTAACCTCTTGTCCCTTAAATAGCAAAAGGCATAAGCTCATCAGGTGGGTTTTTTTCCCCGAAATTAGTTTCCCCTGAGATTTTCCTGCTCGTTTGGGTATAACAGACTGAGACTTACTCTAAGACAGTCAATAAGGGCAAGACTCTGCCCTGAGTTATAGGTGCACAGGTGCCTGTGCTGTCTGTGGAAGCCTGCAGGGAAAACAGAAATCACCTTCTGCGGCTTTAGCTTCCTGCCCAGGGCCTCAAGTCATGCCCTACATATGGTGTGTGCTGAAAATATTTGTGGATTTAGGGTCTCACCCTATTTTGCTTATTTTGGAATTCATTCTCCTGAATTCATAACTCCTCCATCAAAGACTAGAATTAAACCTCATGGAAAATGGTAATTGATTATCCATGATTAAGACAACTCGTTCTCTCTTAGTCTTAGTGCCTGAGTCTCTGGTTGATACTTTTTGTCCAGTCTCCTCCTACAGCCTTGGCCTTGAATCCCGGAATAACTTGCTACGGATTCAAATCATTTCAAGAGTGGGAAGCAGTCTCCATTTGCTTAATTATGTATGTAGAAAAGATATCAAAACTTCCTCAGTATTGTCTGTCATGTGCATAAAAGTAAGAAAATGAAATGAGTTTGTTGTCATAGACACTGCCACCAAGAACAGATTTCTCTTAGTCTGTTCCTGGAAAACAAGATAAAAACAAAAAGGTATAAAGGTATTTTGAGTCTTCAGTTGAACTTAAGTTGAACACTATTGTTTCTCTGCTCAAACACCTCATTAACTAAAGCACCGTAAACCTCAAATGTCAACTTTGAAAACTGTTATACAAGCACCAGTCATCGTCGTTTTAACTTTACCTCTGCCTGTCAAACTCAGAAACTCTCTCACTTACTCATATTTTCTCTCCGCTTCATTTGTAATTTCTTGGCCAAGGTAGATGAGCAACTCTGATGAACTAAGCTCTCAAGTGTCAGAAGGAAACTGGAAAGAAAGCTATCATGCACACACAAATCACTTTTATGTAGTGCAACTTGTCACAGTGAATGGCCTCTCTTCCCTGCCCCCTTCCACTTACACAGACTTTCCAGCCTCCTCTACCCAGTAAGACTGCAGAGGTCACGGAGAGAAGATGCAGAGAGTCTGTTACAATAGGAAGTGAATGTGCTGAGACTAGGTAGCTCAGGACACAGGTAATTTGTTGTAGAAGTGCCTGCCTCCAGGTCACCAAGTCTATCCAGGTCCAATGGAGGAGTCTACAAACCCGCACCTAATGTGAAGCCAGGAGTTGACGTAATTTTCTGGATAACATAGTTGCCTTTGGAGGAAAAAAAAGTTTTCTAGACAAAAATATATCTGATCTAAATTTGTCCCAATTTTTTATTTCAATAGCAACAATCTATATTGAAGGTGTTATCTTTGGGTGATGCTATGTTAATTGCTTTTGCTCAGACATGCCATATATAAATATATCAATGGATTTGATCCCTCTTCTAGTTTTATGTCACATGGTAGAAAATAGTGGCTACAATTCCATTGGAAAAGAGATACAATGATTATCGCTTGCCCTAAGAGTATTTTAAGATTCACACCAAAATTCATTTATTCAACAAACATTTATTGAGGGCCAAATACAGCCAAGAGATGTGCTAGGTCCTGGGTCTAGAGCCATGTAGAGTAAACACCTTCCTTGTCCTTCTGGA
>NW_007726461.1:832260-837957 GCF_000696425.1 Galeopterus variegatus
GTCTAGAGCCATGTAGAGTAAACACCTTCCTTGTCCTTCTGGAGCCAATGATCCAGCAGTAGAGCCAGACAATTATGTAAATAACAACGATCAAGCGCGATGTATGCTGTGACACAAAGTTTAGGGTGCTACAGACACGAATGGCAGGACGAGCTAACCAGGGCCCGAGGCAAGTGAGATCTCCCAACAGCACCTGAAGTTGGAGTTTTCTGGACAGAGAGGAAAAGCATCTGTGAAGGCTGGGAGGTGGAAGAGAGCTTGATGGATCTGAGGACCCAGAGAAACCCTGCTTGGCTAGATGTGGAGAGTGAAGAAAGAATGAACTGATGGGAAGCTGGTGAGGTCAGCTGGGCCAGCTTGTGGAGGGCATCCCATGCACAGGAAGGGAGGTCCTGCTGCTGGTTAATCCTTTCATGATCTCTGATGAATTTCACCATTTCCCATCCCAAGCATCGTTCCACAATCATCCTTTATCCCGTAACCTCCTTCTTGCTCTGAAAGTCTCACCTCTTTCTTTACTAAGGTATCACTCTTGTACAGCTCAAAATGGTTCTGTGTTTCTATTCAACCTCTCCTCCTCCTCGCCTCCCATCTCAGAAGAGGAAGAGCTGGTCAATACGAGAAGAAGCCATCAGTGAGTACCCACAGGGTTTAAAGCTGTGTGCTAGGAACTGAGTGGATACAGTCGTGGGAGATAATGTCAACAAATAGATCTGAAATAAGTCTCCCTCTACAGCTCTCTCTCCCCTAGAGTGTTGTTGGACTAGGTTGGGGGCAAGGAGAAAGGTCTTGGGAGTACTGAGTGAGTGAAGAGATGATGAACCTGGATTTGGAGAGAGCCTCTGTTGGGCATTTGGTTGGCACGTATCTGTTTCTTCCTTTCCCATCTTTCTGCTTTCTCATTCTGAAACAGCATTTGACAGGACAGTGAGGAGATAGAAGAATAATGGGGGAGGAGATACATGTTTTCTGCATTAAAAGAAAAAAAAAAGGACAAGAGTGAGACTTAAGACAAAGGACTTAAGGGGTGACCTTACCCTGGGCTCTGAAAACAAGCAGAGATTTGAGCCCTGAGACCTCTCCCAGCCAGAACACAGGGTAGAAGAGCAAATACGATTTCAGGAAACAAAAAAAAAATTACCAGAAAGTGAAAAAGAGAGAGAGAGAGAGAGCGCCAGGTTGCTTGGCTGGTGCTTTCAGGAATTGTGAGTTATTGACAGAGGAGAATTAAACAAGCCATGGAATCACCTGATGCAAGGAAGCAAGGCATACTCATCCAATTCAAAGGAAACATTGCCAGAAATTGTACAGATTATGAATCTTTTATTACAACTGAAGGATAAGCTAACTCAAATTTACTTAAGCAAATCAAGAGGCATCACCAAGAGTCAGTGTCTCCTCATCTTTCCATTTGGTTCTCTTCCATGTGGCTTTATTCTCAGGTTCCACAAGGTGGCCCCCAGCAGCTCCAAAACTATAGCTTCAAATTCAACTAACAAGAGTACTTCTCCTTCCTTACCAGGTGATAATAACCTACATAGCTCTTACTCTGTGACAGACACTGGTCTCAGCACTTTCCCTGTGTTAACTCATCAACTCTTCACAACAATCCTGTATTGCACTGAGACACAGAGGAGTGAGGTAACTTGCCCAAGTTCATTCACCTAGTTAGTGACAGAGGGAGCATTTGGACCGAGCCATGTGGACCCAGTGTCTTGGCTCCTAGTCACTATGCTACTCTGCCTTCAGCCTGATGTCTGTGGCTGGAAGTGGATAGGCATGTATCTCTGCACCAGTTGCTTTCAACTTGATGATTCGACTAGCCAGACCTAGTTACATTCCATGCAGAGCTGGGAGCAGACACAAGGCCACCTGAACTGTGAGCTGACAGAGGACAGAGGTGGTAACCAGGATGCCACCATCAGAGAAAGGATAAACAGATAAACCAGATGTCCATTACAGAGCAGAAGCAAAGTGCTGCTTGTAAACAAAGTGCTGCTTGCCCCGGGCTCTGATCCCATTCCCACCAATTTCTTTCTCTCTCTCTCTTCCTTCCTCGCCTCTGCCGTCTAATACATAGCAACAGTATGAACACTATGTATCAGACACATAGACAGAGCATTAACAAAGCAAAGTGCTGCTTGCCCCGGGCTCTGATCCCATTCCCACCAATTTCTTTCTCTCTCTCTCTTCCTTCCTCGCCTCTGCTGTCTAATACATAGCAACAGTATGAACACTATGTATCAGACACATAGACAGAGCATTAACAAAAACAAAGTTCTTGCTCTCACAGAGTTTATATTCTAGTGGGGGTAGTGACACACACAAATAATATTTCTAGGTGTTATGAAGAAAAATAAAGCAGGATAAGGGGATAAGAATGACAGAGAAAGGAAGGAGTGTAGTCTGTCTATACAGGGAGATCAGCAAAAGCCCCTTAGATAAGGGAACATGTGAGCAGAGATCTGAATAAATTGAGGGAGGTAGTAAGTTCAAGGGCTCTGATGAGAGAACATGCTTAAGGAGTTCCTGGAATGGTAGGAAGCCAGTGCGGCTATGGAAAGGGAATTAAAGGAAGTGGGAGGAAATGACATCAGAAAGCCTTACTCAGCCTGCTCGTCAGTGGTCACCCCAGCTACTGCTGCAGCTTCTCTCTCTAAGCAGATAACTAGAACCCTGATCTCTCTCCAAAGGGGTGACCCCTACTCAACTACCTCAATATAAGAGCTCCAGCAGCATCTCAAACAACAGGTTGAAATTAAAATCATCCTCTTTGACTGTTTCTCCTCCTGGCATCCATGTATTTGCACAATCTCCTAGTTGCCCAGACATGAACACTTTGAACCACTGGCTACTTCTCTCTCTCCTTCACCCACCAAGATCCATTTAAATGGTTTTTATTTTTATCCTCTTCCTGCAATGTCTCTCACATCTGTTCCTCATTCAATTCTAGGAAGACCTTCATTATTTCTGATCACAGATAATTGCAACAATTGCTCCTTGTTCTTGCAACTTCCACCACATTCACTTTCAAGCTGGGCATTACACAGCTGGGAGACCAGACTTCTGAACACACAACCCTAATCACTGCTGGTAAACCTCAACACATTCTAATGCCTTCCTGATAAAGTTTTAACTCTCAACATGGACCTAGTTAATATTCAAGGTCTTTGATTAGGAAGACCCCAGAATACGTTTACAGCCTTGGCTCCTACTTTCCATGAGCTAAGCCAAGTCACTTGTCATTCTGGTTTTCACCACCCTGCTGCCTTGGTTTACCATTTTTTTTCTGTCAGAATATATAATCCTGAAACCGCTAGTTATGAAAATATTTTCAACTCTCCAAGGCTCAGGTCAAAAGTCTCTCTTTACATGAGAAGTGATTTCCCCCTTATCATTTCTCAAAATCATTTATCCCATTCCACCTGTTTGACAACATAGTCTTTTATCACTCTAAATCCTCTTCTTAATTTCCTTCCCCCAAACTGTTCCTCCCCTACCTTTCTTTTCTCAGTAAATAACATTGGCATTTACTTAGTTTTTCAAATGAAAAGCCTAGATATCATTCTTCATTCTTCCCTTCCATCTCACATCCTTACATCAGCAAATGCTGATGAAGGAAGGAACCCTTGGTGAAGAAAGGAAACCCCTCCCAAAATACTACAAAGATGACAAACACGCAACACCCACTACTGGACAGATGAGATTGACAGCAGTTTATTAGTCACATATATTCACAGCCCAGGAGAGGACATTACATACTGTGCAAGCCCACAAGGGAGTTGCATTCTGGAACAGAATGAACAAGAAAGGGCTATGGGGGGCAGGCTTTGTAGTAACAAGAGTGTGAGGTGACCCTCATTCCAGTGGAAGGATGTGACCGTCTTATTGAATAATATTGCAGACTGACAAAGAATCCCTTAGGTTGGAGACTGGGTGGAGTGCAGCTGCTCCAGCTGATGAGAACACTAGCCAGAGAGCTGGGTGGTGAGCATATATGGTGAGAGCAGGGGAACTCATTGTGGTTAGACCTTTGGGGCCCCATGCAGCTCAAATGTGTCAAGGCAGTGCTTAATACTGCATCTTAACTTCAGTTCTTACACCACATCAACACTTTAATACCTTGACATCAATTTAAACTTTGATTGATGATTGAGACTTTTAGGGAGCAGAAGTGGCTCCCTTGGAAGGGTCATAAGCACTTGACCAGGAGGGAGAGGGCCACATTATGGGGTGGTTGTCAAAAACATCAGCTTTAAAGGCAACCCCCTTTATGGCCAGTAAAGGCAACAGAGGAACCAATGGGGCATGAGTGGAGGGAGTACATGTCCCCAGGGGTGCAAATTTAGATTAATCAATACCTGTGGCAATAGTAACACCCAATAGGAAGTGGGAGGGCTATTTACCACTTGGTAACTTAAATAGGAGGTTTTTGAGGTGCCATTAAGTCTCTCAATTAAACCAACTGCCTGGGTCTATAGGGACAGTTGAAATTCCCTTGAATTCCTTCTCCCAGAGCCCAGAATTGTACATTCTGAGAAGTGAAATCAGTGCCCTTGTCACTATCAGTAATGCCTGGAAGAAGTATACTGGTGAAACCTTGTACTGTGATCTTAGTATATGTAGAGGCAACTCTTACCTTGATTTATATTTTCTCTATCTGTGACAGGTCACTATCAGTAATGCCTGGAAGAAGTATACTGGTGAAACCTTGTGTTGTGATCTTAGTATATGTAGAGGCAACTCTTACCTTGATTTATATTTTCTCTATCTGTGACACAAAAGATTCCCAAAGTTCTTTACACTGAAGGAGGCAACTCTTATACAATGGCCCAAGAGTTTGTAAAAATGTGCAGAAGTGGCCATTTGTTGGCCAGGACATCTGGTGCTAAGATGACTGTCTGGAGTTTGGCCAATTTTGTTTACCCTTGGGTCCCATCCTTTAGCAGGGTCATCCTGGTTAAGAGGAGGAATGCAGCAACAGTCCACTGGGCTCTATTACATATGATGAGGATGATTCCATCTGTAAGGTCTACAAAACCCCATTGCTAATAACTCCATTGATACCAAGGGGCTCCCAGGTAGCCAAGGGGTCTGGGAAAGAGTGTCTTCCTCTAACACCACAGCATATGGCAAGGAATTGAGGACAGAGGAACCCACCCCCTTCTGCACGTGGAATATGCCAGATGGCCCAGATTTGGCTTTATCCTGCAGCAAAGAGGCCTTAGTAGCCATGCTGAGCTTACGGGGTGCTATTTCTGTGTCCTATGGAATAATGGGAGGCTGAGTACAGAGAGTCACAGCCTCAGGATCTGTTGAGGCCTCTTATTCCAGAACAGTCCAATAAGTGGCCAGCAGTGGCTACTTCAATGTTGTATGGTACAGGTCTGAGGAAGGGCTGTTTCTTGTATCAGAAGTTCATGGGCAACTTGGCCATCATGAGAAATTCAGAGACTCCAGGAGGCATGAGAGAAGGTTGCTAAAGCCTCTAAAACTGAAGGACTCTTCAAGGGCACGATGGGAATCCCTGATGGTTTCAATTTAGACAGATTCTAGAGTCTTTTATTGGAAGGGACCCCAATCAAGGTGAGCTGATTTGTAAATAACAGCTTAATACGTGAAGTAAATTTTTTTAAATTTATTTATTTATTATGAATATTCATGAGATACAAAGCTAATTGTCACCCCTCGTGCCCA
>NW_007726461.1:838710-839839 GCF_000696425.1 Galeopterus variegatus
AAATTATCCACCAACCTCCCTCCCCCTCCGCCTCCCCCCCCCAACTCCACTTTGTAGCCGTAGGAATGTTCCCTCCCTCTATAAGACCAACGCAGTACCGTGGTCTTTCCTTCCTTCCTTCCTTTCTCTCTTAGCTCCCACATATGAGTGAGCAGATGTGGTATTTATTCCTCTGTGTTTTGCTTATTTCACTCAACAAAATATGTTAAGTAAAATTTTTTAATGTGGACTATGCTGCCTTTGGAGCCCCAAAATGACTACAAACTGTTAGACTTGAATTAACATGTGGATGCTGAAAAAGTCAACAGATATATCTTGACCATGTCAGGAATTAAATATATCTTGATTTCCCAAATAATTTTCAAAAATGTAGTCAAGATGGCAGGGCTTTACACTATGTATGGGGCAGTTGCCCATCCCCTTTTTGTAAACTATTTTATATTTTTGTATCCTTCATTAATTTGTCAAAGGACCTCAGAGAAGAAAGTCATCAATATAATGTCATACCTGTGCTCCTAGGAAAGGTGGATGCAGGGAAAATCTTCCCTGCAAAGATTGCACACAACAGTAAGGCTGCTAGGGTACCTGGGCAACCTAGTAAAGGTGTGTTGGATTCCCTCAGAGGCGAAGGCAAACTGCAGCTGAGAGTCTGTTAAAATAGACACTGAACAGGGCCGAGCCCATGGCGCACTCGGGAGAGTGCGGCACTGGGAGCACAGCAGCGCTTCTGCCGCAGGTTCGGATCCTATATAGGGATGGCCGCTGAGCTCACTGGCTGAGCGTGGTGTGGCTGGTCTCAAAAAGACAAAAAAAAAAAAATAGACACTGAACAGAGAATATTAACCACACCTATAACAGCAAATATTTACTGATTGATGATGGGATAGACACAGTAATTTCAATAACATTGGGTATTAAGTATGGGGGTCTTAGTGGATGGAACCACAGCATTAAGGTTGCAGTGATCTAACATGAGGTGTGCAATTATTCTTTCTAGGTTTAAGAACATGCAAAATTGGACTGTCAAGTGGAGAAGTGGTGGGGATAATCACCCATTTACTAATTAGGTGATGGAGTTTGGATGTGTTGTCCCCTCCAAAGCTCATGTGGAAATTTGATCCCCAGTGTG
>NW_007726461.1:840526-841702 GCF_000696425.1 Galeopterus variegatus
AAATTTGGGGGACACAATTGAATCAATCCACAGCAAGGGCTTATGAGGTTCAATTTTGTCAAGCCAATTTTTAGATGCCAGAGACTTAATTTAATTTTAATTTTTTTTATTACTCACTGGGTCAGAGCACCCATTTTCGTTATGAGAATTTTGGGGACTATGGGGAATTTAGGCGAAGCAATAGTTCCAGTAGTTAAAGTGAGGCATCCCTATTTGTTCTTTACTTTATATTGAGTAACTCTCCTGAGACTAGTGGTATCTTGTTTAAATTTAATGGGACTCCCAGGTACAATTGTAATTTGAGCCCTTGATAAAGTCTATGGAAGTTCACCAAGTAGTGAAATTCAGCAGATGTGAAAGTTAATTCAGAATCTACATTGTAGAGACATAAAAGCCAATCAGCACTTTTTATCTTTTTGCTGTATATATTATTTTAGTAAATTTTGGATTTTCAAATTGGGTTAAACTGTTGACCCATGTTTCAATTTAATTACATGTACATAAATTCCATAAATTTAAATATATATATGCACATGTATATTTAAATTTCTCTCCCCTGTATCCAGGTTTCTTTCTCTGTTTGTTTCTTTGTCACTGGATATACTTCAGTGGGAGAGGGTCCTGTCTACTCTGCTCATATTTATAAAAGTCTTACTCCAAGGAGGTCATCAAATTGGTATTGTCAGGGTTAGGGGCNTTGAGCTATAGTAACTATTTTAACTAGGTGGGGGGCTGTAGAAGTCTGTTTCTGTTGCTTACAACAAAATACTTGGAATTAGGTACTTTGTAAGAAAATGAAATTTATTGCTTATAGTTTCAGAGGCTGGAAGTCCAAAGCCCAGGGAACACATCTGGTGAGGGACTTCTTGGGTGGTGGCTTTACAGCAATGCAGGGGTCTCTCATGGCAGAAAATGGCAGGGCAGAGAGAGAGAGAAAGACTGTCATGTGCTGTCCTTTTAAAGCCCTCCAAACCACATCTCTGACCACCATTATTAACCCATTCACTGTGGCATGGTCTTACAATCTAATCACTTCTTCAAGGACCCACCTTTCAATTACTGTAACACGATTCCTCACCCTCACAGTTGCAGTGGAGATTAAGGTTCTAATATATAAATTTGGGGGACACAATTGAATCAATCCACAGCAAGGGCTTATGAGGTTCAATTTTGTCA
>NW_007726461.1:842569-846935 GCF_000696425.1 Galeopterus variegatus
CATATTTATAAAAGTCTTACTCCAAGGAGGTCATCAAATTGGTATTGTCAGGGTTAGGGGCCTCCCTGCTGGCAATAGTTGCATAGTTTAAGGGCCCTGGGTTTAAGTCAGGTTTGAATTATCCTCTTTGCTGTGCCACAGAGGTGCCATAAGTGTTCAGAAGTTTTTGTATTTTCCCTGGCCCTGATGTTAGGTTTTTTGTTGTGACAGAGCCATAGACAGCAGAGAGGTACAGAAGAGGAGCACTGGGCCCCTCGAGAATAGAGACCATCCTCTGTCCTCGGCTACAGCCCTGCCTTTTCCTTTTGTGTGGGCTCCACTTGCCCATTTTTTTTCTTTCTGTACAAATTCCCTCAGTGAACTTTGGCTTCTGGATGCATAAGGTCGGGCTTTCAGTTTGTCTCCATCCAATCACTCATAGTGTAGACATTCTAGCCCTATTGGGATCCAGGTAGTTAGCAAAGAGCAGGTAACTAAAGCTGAGCAGATATCCTTGGTTCTGATCACCTTCTATTACCCCATTGGTGAAGGAAGGATCCCTTGCCTTAAATAGTACAAGATGTCCAAACCCATGCCAGCCAACACTGGAGCTGAAATTGGCAGCAGTCTGTGAGTTATATATGCTCACAGCCAAAGGCAGAAGGACAATTCACACCAGGCAGGGCCGCATGGGGGGTTGCACTCTGGAACGGTGAACAAACAGGGGCTTCGGAGGACAAACTTTGTTTGACGACAGGACTCCCATGGGAGAATGTGATTGACTTGTTTGAATAATTTCACAGACTGTCAGGGAAGTAAGACCATCAGGTTGAGGACATGGTGGAGTGCAGCTGGTCCAGCTGATGGCAGAACCAGCAGGCGGCAGCCTCCGCTGCTGGGTGGGGAGTCTACCTAGCACCCGCAGGGGGACTTGTAGTTAGGCCTTCAGGGCCCTGTGAAGCTTAAAGATGTCAAGGCAACTGCATCTTAACATCAGGCCTTACCTCAAAGCTCTATCCCCCAGATCCACCCTGAATCTCATCCACTTCTCATCCCCTCCATCTCCGCCACTGTGTGCCGGCCATCCCTCCCTCGGCTGTTCTACCCCAGTAGCCTCCTGTACAGTGTCCCTGCTCTCACTCCTCTCTGCTCCCCAGCACCACCACAGCCTTGATTTACCCAGCATCTACAATAAATGTCTGCGTCTCCTACTCCTAATGAGTCACTATATTCTCATTGCAAGTTCTGGACGCTACGTCCAACTTCATTTCCTGACTACTCTTTCCATCGTTCACTCTGCTACCACCACAATGGCCTTCTTTCTTTCCCTCCACTACGTCAAGCTTAGACTAATGCAAGGCTCTTCATACTTAGTGTTTTCTCTACCTGGAATCATCTTCCCCAAGATATTTGCAAAGCGGCTGCTTCTCATGATTTAGGTATCAGCTAAGTGTCCCCAGACCTTCCCTGACCATTCTTACCTTGCTTCATCTTTCTTCATGGAACTTAGCCTACCTGACATTATATTACACCTAATTTTTATTTGCGTATTTTGTCATCCATGCTAGAATATGTATTGCAAGGTGGCAAGGACCCCCTCCATCGAATTCTCTACTCTGTCCTCAGCATCCAGAACTGTGCCTAATATATAATAGGCAACCAGTGAGTGTTTGTTTACACTAAGGGCAAATAAATGAAGGAGGAATGAAAAAATGGACAAATGAAGTTGTCCATTCTGTTCACAGCACAAAGTAGAGAAATATTCTCTCTCCTCATTAGTAGTAGTACTACCCACGTAAGCTGACCTTTCCCTAATTATGAGCATGTACTAGGATCACATTCTGATTAAATTTACTTGTCTGCCTTGTAACCCTCTGTGTAATGGTGTGCTTCCTAATGTCAGGCATGTCATCTTTATTCTTATTTCTCCCTCGCAGAGACAATATACAAACAATAGGTGCTTAATAAGAGCACTTACTATGTGCCACTGTAAGGACCTTTCATGACTAACTCACTTCATCCTCAGTGTAAGCTTGGAAGATGGATTCATGTGGATACTACTGATAGTATCTTCATTTTATAGGTGAAGAAACTGAGGCACAGAGAGGATATGGTATTTTCCCAAGGTCAGATCAGTTAATAGATTTATCAGCCAAGGTTCTACCAGAGTGGAAAAGAAAATGAGAGACAGAGAGAGAGAGACAGAGACAGAGAAAGTTCAAAAAATTGGCTTATGTGATTGCGGAGTCTGGCTGGGTAAGCCTGAAATCCGAAGGGTGGACCAGCTGCCGGCTGCAAACACTCAGCTAGGAGCTGAAGCTGCAGCCCACAGGAGGAATTTCTTCTTCCTCAGGGAAACCGGAGTTTTGCTCTTAAGGCTGTTCAAGTGATTAGATGAGACCCACCCAGATTACTGAGGATAATCTTTCCTTAAAGCCAACTGACTGTAGATGTTAACCACATCTACAAAATGCCTTTACAATACCACCTAGATTAGAGTTTAATTAAATAACTTGGCCTAGACAACTGTACAGATAAAACTAACCATCACAATGGGTAAATCAACCAGAATTTGTACCAAACCTCCTGATTCCAAGCCTAAATTCTCCCTGCCTTGCAACTAATACTTGTTGAATGAGGAAAAGTGAAAGAATGACTCCAGCGTGAAGGTGGATGACTGCTGTACTTCCTGAAACAACTGCTTGCTCGCTCTCTCACCCGTCCCCAGCCTTGTTGAATACTTCAATTTGTAACTTGTTTTCAGGACTCTTTGAGCAGAGCCATTTAAAATATATTTGAAAAGAGGTTTGATGTGTGAACCTTACTCGTTTTCAAGCCAGGGGTCTCTTTATATGTTAGGGATTTCTAGCGGAAAACCCACAAATTGAATGTCAGCACATCTGAATTCAAATGTCCTGGTTGCCTGACGGTAGGATTGGCAGCCTCACAGCTCAGAAGCTGACACCACCTTACTTTCCTGGGGAGAGTGACTAAAAGCAATTTACACATTACAGAGGGTTGAGAGTGTCTTTTCTTTATCTGCTACAGAGATCACAGCAACGAAAACCACTACAGAGATCCAGAAAGTTTCCTCTACAGGTTCCTAAGATGGACTCAGAAGTTGAATTTTGGTCATCATCCTCCTTTTTGTCCCTCCTCTTCTCTACTTGCTTAAAGGCCACCATCTTGCTTTCTAGCACCTCCAATTCACACCCCTTTCTATACATTGTTGGAAATTCATGACACACAGTAAGTGCTAATGAAACCTTTGAGGACGTGAGATTTTTTTCTCTTGCTCATCTATGTGCCAGTCCTACTTTATTTCCTTTTGAGCCAATGGACTGTCAGTGGGTTCTGTAGACTGAGCTGATGAATAGAGAAGTCTGGAACTGTATCATATCTGAAAATGAATACCTGAGAATGAATACACTGTGTAGGCACCGTTTGAGGTTGTTGCTAATAGCTTCTAATTCCTTCAGATACTATAGAGTAAGAGTCACTCAATTTCTTTATCAAAAAGAGTACAATCGAATTCAGTAAACATTTACTCAGTGCTTACCTCACAAAAAGTACTCTGAGGAATGCAATGTTGAGCAGAGCACAGGCACTGGAAAAGCTTCCAATCTAACAGAGGATAAAAATACACAAATCTAGGCTAGGTTTCATAGAGGTGCTGAAGCTATGGGCACTCATGAAGGAAGTAGTATTTCAGGCTCCTCATCTCAGGCAGTGAGTATTTATGCTGGCCTTGAGCAGGGCACTGGGCATCCAGTGAGTGGTTACCAAAAAAACATAATCTTCCTCTGTATGTGGGGGAAACCAGACAATAAATAAATGATAAGTATTTAAGAATTTCAGCAAAAACAAGACCGATGAATGGATATAGAGTGACTGAGAGAGGGGATTATTTTATGCATGGTAATTGAGAAAGTCCTCTCTGTGGAGGTGATATTTGAGCTTAGTCCTGAATTTTAAGAAGCAGAGATTTGGGGCTAAGTAGATTTCACACAAATGGAACAACAAATGTAAAATCCCTGAGGGGTATATGCTTCAATTGTTCCAGGAACAGAAAGAAGGCCCATGAAGTAGGAATATAATGATCAAGGGAAGAGGGTAGGACGTGAAGTTGAGGTACCAAAGACCAGATCACCTAGAGCCACCGGCGCCACCGTGGGCTTTTAAGCAAGGGGTGATATGATCTGATTACTTTTAAAAGATCACATTGGCTGCTGAATAGAGAATATTTCACATGGGTTATAAGTGGAAATCAGGGGGGCCGGCCCGGTGGCGCACTGCTACAGTGCGCCGCTTGGGAAGCGCGACACTGCTCCCGCCGAGGGTTCAGATCCCACATACAGACCGGCCGTTCACTGGCTGAGCGAGGTGC
>NW_007726461.1:847025-851863 GCF_000696425.1 Galeopterus variegatus
GAGGGTTGCGATCCCGTTGCCGGTCCCGGTCCGGTACGGGCGTGACACTGAGGGTTGTGATCCGTTGCCAGTCACGAAAAAAGACAAAAAAAAAAGGAAAAAAAAATAAATAAGTGGAAATCAGGAGAACAGTTAGGGAGGGGGCTGGCTGCTTTGGTCATCCAGACCAGGTGGTAGCTTTGATGAGACTGGTCACTATAGAATTGACATGAGTGACTGATAGATAGTGGAGGAAGGGAAAAGAAGGAATCAAAGATAACCCTTATGTTTTTGTCCCAGGTCACTTAGTGGATGGTGATGCCATTCATTAAACTGGGAAGTTTCCTAAGATATACAGACCCAGTGGAAGCTAGAAGCACATTTCAGACAAGGAGAGGAGCATGGACAAAGTCCTGGAGTCAAGAAAGGGAGCAAAACTCGAAGTAACAGTCAGTAAACATTTGGCTGGAAAGAAGTATACATGTCAGGAAGCTAGGGGACCCCAGGCTGAAATGGTCACGGTTATACACTGAGGCCATATATTGAAGGCCTTGAATGCCAAGGATGAGGTGGAGAGGGTAGGTACTAGACAAGGGATCCACAAATAATTCAGAAATTAAGAAAAAAGAAAAACTGGAGAATTCTCATGCACAGACTTATTGCTGCCTTAGTCAACCCAGAAACCAACGGGACCCAAATTAGCAGCTCATAAGCCACACAGGCCAAAGTACAGAGAGTGCCTATAAAGCATCAAAAACTACCACAGTCTTGTCAGAATGCTTGGAATTGACTTTTATGTACCCATTTCCTCTGAATGCTGCTCTGGATAGCAGGCAGGTGGGGGTCTACTTATTTAAGATTGACATAGTAAAAAGTACCTTCCTGACAATCTTATTGTGATCCAGAATCTTAGTTCACATCTTTGTCAACAAAGATGGTATCAACACTAAGCTATCTGAAACTTTACATAATGTCCCTAAAGTATTTAAGTTTAAAGAGATCTAAGGAGAGCTGTGGTGCTGTCGACGAGAACTTAGGGGGTATCAAATTCTCTCCCCGACACACACTATTGAAACATTTTCCCCACCTATACCAGGGCATGGTTTTCAAGGAGAGAAAGATAAACCACACACTCTGCTCATCATGAGGCTGTATTAAAATGACCCGAGGAGCCATTCAAACCACACATCTACCACCCAGAGTGGCATCCTTAGAAGCATCCACATAGAAAAATAGAAAGCTAAGAAACTCTGAGTTAGAGGTACCTACTGGCATTTGCTTTTTGTCCATTTAAGTCACTGATAATGCAATTTTATATCAGGTGGCAGAGTCTAAGGAAAAGAAAAAGGATCAGACAGGTTTTTGAAACCAAATTATTGCCTCTCTGACAGATACCACTGTGCTGCTTACAAGTATTTTTCCTATTAAGTTTTAGCAAGTGCAAGGGCTATAGTAAATAACCTTTCATCTGCAGAAGCTTTTCAAGGAACAAATAAGGAGTAATGCAAAGTAATCCTGAGAGAAGTTTAAAAAGAGATTGTATCACCTGAATTTAAAGTAATAGAATAAAGAGAAAAGTAGAAAACTATACACAATTGCTTTCTGGGTGATCCTTCTCTCTAATATATCATTTATATGCAAATTTTGTTATTGTAAAAATAATTAAGCCTGCTTGGATTCAAAAAATATACACATGAGATTACATTTGGGGCAACAGAAAAGAATCTGAGATTAAATAACAGTATCTCAAGGCATTTGGGAAGGTTTTGATATCAAATAGTTAATGGAGAGTTCAGTTTTCACTTTCTTATTTTGG
Source organism: Galeopterus variegatus (assembly GCF_000696425.1). Taxonomy (NCBI): domain Eukaryota; kingdom Metazoa; phylum Chordata; class Mammalia; order Dermoptera; family Cynocephalidae; genus Galeopterus; species Galeopterus variegatus. The sequence continues at coordinate 848,821 of NW_007726461.1, forward strand.
GTTTTTCTTTTTTTTTTTCTGGGCTAGATGAGAGAGACAGATCATTTCTTTGGCATACTATGATATATTTGTTGTGAGGTGATATTTTTATTATTTTAAGGCTCAACTAAACTTTTTTATGCATTAATAACCACATTTCCATGAGGAGTTAGGAAACCTCATAATAGTACACATGAAAAAGAAACAAGACCAGGAGAATGCTGGAGTTTGCACTGGTTTGAAACAAGCCATGCATAGCTAATCAGTCAGAAAACCCTGGATTACAACCAAACCATAACAGAAGAATGTAAATGAACACAGGGCATATGATGATTCTTGCTGGAAAAAAAAAAAAACTTGAATTACCAAGTAGTTTTCTGAAAACTGAAAAATAGAAAACAATTATTGGCAGCACACATCCTCGATTAGACAAATCTGTGTCAGTCAACCAGAATATACAATAGAATAATTTAAGTTCATTCCCTCTCAATCTGCAAACATGATCATTTTCACATGGAAACTTGGCAATGTCACACCTCATTTCTCAGCAGACGTAAGAACAGTGTGCAGTCTTGAGGTGCTTTGGATCACCTTTACAAAATGAATCCCAGTACATTTCCTCTCACTTTACAGATGGTTAGCACATGCAATTAAAACTGCACTTGTCAAAACAAGATAACAAACCACACTTTCTGATGCAATAGCCCTAGATTTCTTTTTAATCATCCTTTGTCACCTGCTCACAAAGTTTACCAATTGAACCATTTACAATGCCATCCCAATACTTATTAGTGAGACAGTCATGGTTAGAGCCATAATTGTAACTTTAAAACTTTACTCTAACAAAAAATTAGTACCTAACAGCTTTATAGGATGTTTAATGAAGCAGTAATAATTTACCATAAATAAAAATTCAGAAAAGTGACAATTTTATTCTCTCCCCTCTTTTTTTTCTGTCTTTATGATAAAATAAAACCAATACCTAATTTGGAATCTCCGATGTTTGGGGAGGAATATAGATCCACATATGTATCGACAGACCAAATGACTTTCCTCTTTCCTATTATACCAGTCAGGATTGGCTAGGTTAGCAAATCTCAGTGGCTAACCACCACAAAGTTTATTCCTCATGCATGCTGGTACCTGATGTAAGGTAGTAGTGAGGGCTTCATTCAGTGTATTCAGTCAGGGACCCAAGTGAAGAGAGGCATCATCTCCATACATGCAACCAAAGCAGAAAAAGGAAAGACATACATATCACTTCTGTTCAATGTTCACAAATCACTGGCAAAAGCAAGTCACAGAGCAAAGCCTATTTTCAAAAGGAGTGTGGGGAAGGATAATCCTACCTTGTGCCTGGAAAGTGGAGAGCCAGAATATTCATGAGTAGTCCCAGTGACTACCAAAATCAGATACTCAAAAAGATGGCTAAGTTGTCATCAAGGTGCAGGTTCCCTAACAATCCCAGGAGGAGCTGTGAAGTTAATGAAATCATCTTTTATTCTATATCTAACCTCCCCACAGGGGCTATCTATTTCCCCTCTGGAGGCAATAGATTTATAAAACATTCAGTATAACATATAGAGAAACCCTGAAATCATCAATAACAAAGTAAATAAATGAACCAGACAGAAAATCTTATATTTCAAGAAGTCATGAGTACCCATTTCCCCTTTAGGTCTCCTACCAACGTGTTAATCAATGAACAAACACAATAAGTGAAAGGAGTGGATTCTCACCCTGTCAGAATTGTGCGGGAGATGCTGGTACCCAGAGATCTCTTCTGGGAGCCCAGAAATGAGACATGTTCCTGACCATTGTTCTACTAAAGTGAGCTTGACCATGCTGTCCTAGGCAGCAGGTTTTCCCTTTGCCCATTGGACACAGCAACTTTGATTCAGTTGCTTCATCCTGGGAGACAGTCAGCTATTTATAACACAATCACTTTGACACAGTCTTGTCAAAATTGTAAAGGCAAAATGCAATATTTTTTATTGTTGATAATGTGTGTAACAGACATTCCCAACTTCCTAAGCCTTTTCTCATCACTAGTTTATACTCTACAAAATTATATTAAAATGAAAACACTGTGTATTATTTTATTACATAATAATTTATAAAATCTTATCTTTGGCCTTTATCCTATTCCTGAATCTCTCTTCATTCTTTAATGTCAGCTCCCCTCTCCTGTGTTTGGTACCAAAATCAAACACTCTCCTTCTCATTCCTCCCAGGGCCTGCCCCCTGCCCTCCACCCCCACCCTCCTTCACTAATGTTGCCGAGCCTCAACATTCGCAATCATTGCAAATGCCTCATAGTACATTTTAATTATCTGTAAATCCATGCTTTTCCCTCACAGAAGATTTGATAAAATATTATTGGTACTCATTGAGAATTGGATCAAAGAGTGATAGAATAATTTCACAATTAATCGACAAGGAAATTGAGAGCTACTCTTCTTAGGTATTTGAGGAGAGTTTTATTTTTGTATTCTCTTTCTACATTCAAGATTTTTCTATCACTTCTAACATGCTACAATGGCCATCTTATCTTTCCCTCTTTTGTAATGTTTGTGTTCTTGGTCTCTTCAAGTTAGACTCGGTAGATTCCATCGAGTCTCCAAATGAGGATGTTCTTTTCTAAATTCTTTATACAATGGATAGATGCCTCAGCTAGCAGATCATTTGTTATCATTACCCATTGACTTATTATGAAATGACTTAAGAAATGACATGGAAATAATGGAGCTTGACAGTGTCTTTGATTCTTTATATACGTATGTCTGGTGAGTAGGTATATAGGCAGGTAATAGATGGGTAGATATATAGATAGTAGAATCTTCTGATGAATTTTAGATTGGATGCAGTTCAATTTTAAAAATTTTAAAACTTCAATTTTAAAAATTACCTTCTAAGACTATAAATGTACATTTCAGTTGATAAGAAAAATATAGTGTTTTTATTCTTTTAAAAGTCCCTAAAAGGATGTTACATATGGGGTGATGCTCAAATGTAAGTATCAGAAATATACATTTCAAAATATTACCTTGTAATAAACAATGGA
>NW_007726461.1:852082-866102 GCF_000696425.1 Galeopterus variegatus
AAAACTTCAATTTTAAAAATTACCTTCTAAGACTATAAATGTACATTTCAGTTGATAAGAAAAATATAGTGTTTTTATTCTTTTAAAAGTCCCTAAAAGGATGTTACATATGGGGTGATGCTCAAATGTAAGTACCAGAAATATACATTTCAAAATATTACCTTGTAATAAACAATGGAGTTTTTTGAAGGGGGAGGAGAAAATTAGTAATAAGACAAATACCAGAAATGGAATGTATACTGCTTTTGTGCATATTATTCATTAAGTATATAAATTGAATTTAGTGAGTTTGTTCTTTCCTATACACGAAAATATCCTGAAGTCAAAATTTCTGTTTCACAATGTCAACATGTGGTCTATATTTCCTGCCTATGGTTGTATATCTGAATAACAATTCTTCTATTTATTTTAAATTATCTGTGGATAACCTCAGTGTGCAATGCATTCTGCTTAAGTGTTTTGGAGTAGATTAGAAAAAGACACAGACCCTGATCTAAAGATCTCATCAACTGAAGAAGGAGGCAGGTCAGTACTGTTGAATGTGGAGAGTCACTAGGCCAGGATGGTGGTTTTAGACTTCGGAGAAGGGAAAGCTAATTTAACNTGGAGAGTCACTAGGCCAGGATGGTGGTTTTAGACTTCGGAGAAGGGAAAGCTAATTTAACGGATCTAGGCCAATAATATGAAGCTACAGTTTCAAAAAAGAAATTTATGTCCATTCTTATATTCGTTGGAAGTAGGATTTGGATTCATCATTCAAAAAAATACTGAAAGCTGAATCTACCAGGCAACTTTAGGTGTAAACTCTTCCAAGCTCATTCTCTGAGCATACTAAATTTGAACTTCAAAAATTTGTGCAAAAGATGTTCTTTGCTAAGATGCATGCATATGCTGAAGTGCCAACTGGTCTGGCCAAAGAAAGAATAGCTGCCTGAGACTGTAGGCATGGATGGATTGGAGACATCTCAGCCTCCAAAGCTAGCTGACTTAAAACATGATTGGCAGGATGAAAAGCCCATCCTTATCCTGTGCCTTCAGCACCTACATCTGTTTCCTAAGTTCTTAGTGAGCACCTGCAGGCCTAAGATCCTGCTTCTTCAACTGGAATGAACAGAAAGCATTCCAAATTACTGCCTCAGTGCACCTGCCAATCAGAGGGCAGGTGGTATATTTCGTAGGATAAGCTTCCTTCTCAAGAATTAGCCTGAACTACGTGCACTACTCTGCTAGGTAACACCTGGAAGTTAAGGCTTCAATTGCCAGATATGCCACTTTTTGCTTGTGTTCTTCTGTTGGTCGTTGTCTAAAATATATATATATATAGTCAGTATATGTTAGACTAGCAAAGGGTGAGCTGTGAGGAGTGCCAAGAGATACTATAAGTAGGTTTTCTGTTTACAGTTACAAAGATGAACTCCATTTGTGAGGAGGAGTGCCAAGAGATACTATAAGTAGGTTTTCTGTTTACAGTTACAAAGATGAACTCCATAATTATTTTAAACATCCTAATTCCAGGCAAATTTAAAAGTTGTAAAGTATGTTTGATGTCTTCCTTCCCTAAATCCTCTTTCTCTATTAGATTCTAATTTCCTGAATTCCTATTCCAGCCAGATAACTAGAGATTCCTGAGGTCCCATACTTCCAGTCACAGAAGAAAGCTGCTCTGATAAATTTGCATATTCAACAAGCTTATTTTGAATGTCTATTCCGTCCTCAATGATGGGAACACAACGGGTTGCTTTAGTTGCCTATACTCTAGTGAGGGAAATAGAAATGTAAATGACACCTACTCTTTACAGTTACAACCCATAATAACCAGTCTCCAATAGAAGGAAGCACAAGCTGCAATGGGAAATCCATGGCATCAGTCACTCAGACTCTGTGGAAGGCATCCTGGAATTGGTGACAGGCTGAGTCTCAAAGGAAAAATAGGTGACTGATATGGATTGTGTCCCCCAAGTTTTATGTATTAGTCACTTGATCCTCACTGTGGCTGTTAAGAGGATGGGAAATCCTATTATGGTATTTGAAATGTGGGGTCTTGAAAAGGTGATTAGATTCTGAAGACCATGCCTAGTGAATAGATTAATAATGGGGGTCATGAGCATGGTTCTGAGGGCTTTAAAAAGAGGGGAGTGATACTCTCTCTCTGCTCCACNGTCATGAGCATGGTTCTGAGGGCTTTAAAAAGAGGGGAGTGATACTCTCTCTCTGCTCCACCATTTTCTGCCATGTGAGACCCCTGCATTGCTGTAAAGCTGCCACCAAAGAAGACCCTCTCCAGATATGTTCCCTGGACTTTGAACTTCCCAGCCTCTAAAATTGTAGGCAGTACATTCTGTTTTGTTTACAAATCACCCAGTTCCAGGTATTTTGTTATAAGCAACAAAAACAAACTAATACAGTGACAAAACAAAAAGGGGGTATGTATATTCATCACAGTGGCAAGAGCATGTGCACTGTCACAGAGATGAGAAAAACGATAATCATCAAGAGGTAATCTCTCCCAAGATAAGGAGCTCACCCAAAGCCAGGCACAGTCAGCTGGTGCCAGGGTCAGATTCTAGCTTGGTGTTCTAGGATCCTCATGCTACATACAGGCCAGATGCCTAGGCCTGACCTCGGTCACCCTGACATCCCGGTGGGTATTTTGTCCTGAAGAATCCCCAATTTCTCCATGCTCTACTACAGTTTTAAATTAAAACTAAGCCCATTATTTGCAATTATTTGAATTCTTTGAGTGAGCAGCATATCAGAAATAGAAAAATGCAATAATGCTAAAATGACAGTAAACATTCCTGAGAACTGTCAGGCACTGTTTGCAGAGTTTTCATGTATTACCCCTTTTAACCCTCACAGCCCTATGAGGTGGGCATGCTGATTATCCCCATGCTATGAAACATGAAGAGAAGGCTCTAGAAGGAGGCATAACTAGCATTCTGAGTCCTGCACCAGCCTTCCACATCTCAGAGCACACAGCCACTTCCTCTGCTGTGAGCTTAGGTTGCAAGGGTCATATGCTTGGATGCTACTCACTGCCTGACCACAAAATCCCAACTCCAGACTCCCTGGCAGCAACAGAGGGAGGGGATATGGACTTTAAGGAACATTTATGTTTTGTTCCTACTTTTCAGGAATAAACCCACATAATCCTCACAATGTCCCTAGAGAGATACGTATCATTAATCTCATGTTAGAAATGGAAAAACTGATTCTGGTGCACGTTAAATCTGAAAACTGCTGAGCGAGGGGAACTGGGAGCTGAGAGGGTGAGGGGATAGATTTTTAGGGTAAAGGAAAAGGTACTGGGGCAGGGAGAAACATGATCCACACATTCAGGACATAGGAAGGAACCCTCTTGTGACTGGAGTCCAGAGAGGCCACTGAGGCTGGGGCAGCGGGCAGGGGCCAGGCTGGTCCAGGCTTCAGTAAGTGAAGGAGATAGACTTTGCCCCACGAGCAATGGGAAGCCCCTGCAGGTCTCTAAGCAGGGGTGGAACAAAATCAAGTGGGCACTGTGCAAAGATCCCTCCAGCTGCAGTGTAGAGAATGGTTAAAAGGGGGAAGGCTGAGATGAGCCCAGTCAAGAGGCTGTTACAGTAAGTGAGGTGGGAGGTGGTGGTGGCCAGTGGCCAGTGGCCAGGCCCCAGGTAGTGACAGTGAAGAGCAGAGAAACGAGCATATCATAGAGCTCTTTAGGCGGGAACCCTCAGTACATTCTCCACACTGCAGCAAGATTAGGAAGATAAATCAGATTATATCCATCCTCAATTTAAATCCCTTCAAAGGCATCCCCATTCCCCAGGATGAGGTCTAGAATCCTCTCCCACAGGACGGGCCCCTGGGCCTGTCCTGGCTCTCTACACTCCAGGTCCAGGCTCTCTCTTTTTCCCACCTCAGGGTTTTTCACGGCTAGTCGCTCTGCCTGAAGCACCCTTTTGGCAACTTCCACATGAAAGTCTGCTCCTCATTTTTTAAGGCTCGGCTTAAATGCTCCCTGCTCAGAGCAGATTTTCCGGACCACCCACTCAAAGAAGGTGCCTGTGCTATTACCTACCTCAGCCCCTCATTTCTTCCTTTCCCAGGCCTTACAGCAATTTGTCACTATTTTCCTGTTTTTTATTTACTACCTTTTGCTGTCAGGAGGAATGTAAGATCCACGACAGCAAGAACCCTGTCTGTCTTGCTTACCTAGCACAGTGCCTGCCCTGGCACACACTAACTCAAACAATACTGACTGAATTCATGAATAAATACATATAGTCTATGGAAACTCCAAGTTTCGGGCAGGCCCAGTAGGCTGGGTGGTGGTGACCTTCTCCAAGGACTAGGTTTTGGTGGGCTATAATCATATTTTAGATCTAGAAGCTATATGTCGGTCTTTATTTCTCCTTTCTTCCTTCATTAGGTCCCTGAGATTTTTCTAGGAAGTTAACATGTTAAAAGCCATTGGCCTACAACTCCCAATGTGTACAGTTTGCTAAATGATCTTTTCCCTGTGTTGTTTATTATACCCATATTTTGTTTCAAGTTCTTAGAAGTTGCTAGCACAGTGAAAGGCCACCATATTTAACTAGATGACCAAAATAGCAAAAGGTCAAATTGAGCTATGTTTTTATTATTGAGGAGATTTTCAGCTTACTAAGGGATAAACCATCTTCTATATATATAGTTTTAATTAGTATTATTTCCTTTCACATTCTGGAACACTTGCTATATGCAGTCCCACTTCCAATGATTAATTTTTTTCCTTCACCATAGAAGCCAAGGTTTAGAAAATTGTATAATCTCTATATTCTAACTCAAAAAATTGAACCAAAGAGAGATCACCTATGTCAAGAAAGAAAGTGGTTTTATGGCTGAGTCAGTGTCAAATTCAAAGTATATCCTAGATTTTCAACACTCTGCTAATGAACTGTGTACTATTTTCATTTCTGTTTGCTTATATGAGTATTCACCAAGTCACCAGCACCATATAAGATCAGCATCCAAGCTACAAAGGCTTTTCAAATTGCTAACACCAGACATAGTTCAGACTTTAAGTACCAGGAAGCAACCGGGAACAGCTGCTTTTGAATCAGACATAAATCTAAGCAATGCTGCAATATAGCAAAAGGGTGAAAAAGATCTTGTCTCATTAAATAGCTAACAGGAGAGTGTATCTGATAGTAAAATCTTGGCAGAACATAAAATACCTGTTTACTGCCAAATTCTAGTCACACAACATTAAGGTTACCTATTTAAGCACAGCTTCTTATCATGTATAATTCTATCAAGGAGTCTCTCTTGTGGATCTTAGTTGCCTTTAGAATGGGTAAAAACACTGTTGCCAAGATAACCAGGACTAACCTCTAAGAGATTTATAGATAAAAATTAATCCCTCGAATTGTGCCCAGAGGCAAATCAGTGACTAATAGAGACTAGCGAGCAAAGATATAACCAACCTCTTGGAGACTGTAGCAGTCAAAGCTTTTGAAAAATTTTTCAGGATAGCTCCTTAGTAGAGCACATAGACGAAATTCCATCTGGAAGTTAGAAACAGGAACTATACAGGCATGATATGTTTGCTTTTCCTTTATTCTTTGTCACAGCACTTCTCCAGTTATTGTATTTGAGTGTTTTGAGTTTGTTATAGGGTGACCAACTTACGTACAATAAAAAGGTAATTTTTTGCTTTTATGCAGCCAAAAGGTAATGTCAAGAAAAATCCTGGGGAAAAACATACCCATGGGATATTTTTTATCAAATAGCATATTTCTCATATAAATGTTGCATAGGGACTGCCATGAAAATAACCCATTAAGTAAAATATTCCAAAATCAAATCTAATAAAGCTGGATAGAAAAATCCATTCTTCTGCTTTGGAATAGAATGTATAATAAAACCAGGGAAATATTCACATGATATTAAACTCTACAAGCCTAGTGTAATCCAGAGCATTCACAGAAGAAATTCCATCTGGAAGTTAGAAACAGGAACTATACAGGCATGATATGTTTGCTTTTCCTTTATTCTTTGTCACAGCCCTTCTCCAGTTATTGTATTTGAGTGTTTTGAGTTTGTTATAGGGTGACCAGCTTACGTACAATAAAAAGGTAATTTTTTGCTTTTATGCAGCCAAAAGGTAATGTCAAGAAAAATCCTGGGGAAAAATATACCCAAGGGATATTTTTTATCAAATAGCATATTTCTCATATAAATGTTGCATAGGGACTGCCATGAAAATAACCCATTAAGTAAAATATTCCAAAATCGAATCTAATAAAGCTGGATAGAAAAATCCATTCTTCCGCTTTGGAATAGAATGTATAATAAAACTAGGGAAATATTCACATGATATTAAACTCTACAAGCCTAGTGTAATCCAGAGCATTCACAGAAAAGCAGAGAGTAAGATATGGGAAAATGAAAGGGTGATCGCATTCTACCAGGGCCACAATTAATAGACTTACCTTCAAATAAAAGAAAAAGAAAATCGATGCAGTTAGAAAGATGTCAGGGTGGAGCAATTATTCATGGCTAATTACTTTTTAAAAGATGATGACAATGGGTTAGTTTTCTCTGATATTGATGAAGGAAAACCTTTGGGAAAATCATTTGCAAAGGTTAGTAAGAATATGAATTATTCTCTAGTATGTTGGAAGGCAAAGAAGAGGGAAGAATAAGTAAAATACTAGTACAGTCTAGTGAAGGTCATCAAGACAACTGAGCTAATACCATAAATTACCATTTTCTAAAATCCAAACCTGTCATCAATATGTCTCACGGTGAATTATTTCCTGAAAAGATGATTTGTTATGAAATGTTCAGTAACTCACTAGACAAATGACTTCAAATAATTTTATTAAGTAGTACATTGTGAAAGGCAACATTAGATATAGTTTTTCTATCTGTAAATTAAGAATCTTTTTGAAACAATTACTGTAGTACTATTTTAATGTGTTTTCTTGGCTTAGGCCTTAGAAAGTTGGTGGTTTTCAGTGGCACCTGCTCACAAAATTCACCCACAAAAACAAAAAAACGTGGTGATTTCTACGTCTTTAAATATAGGTTAATTATAGATTATAGCCTAGAGCTGTGATCAAAGACCATGCATATTTGTAAGAAATGAGCAGACTGTGGCATGCATAGTTGGCCCATTCATTTTCAACATCAAAAACACTTGTAAATAACAAGTGAAGAGGCATATCAAAGAAAACCCTTCCCCTGGGTATGGTAAAGCAAGAGCTGTTTATCATACACCAAGATTTTCAGCAACCCCTATGTAAACTGTCCAAAGTACATATACATGTATATAAATGAATCTGCATGTGCACATGCGTGTCTGACAATGGCTGATGTATAGACACACTTTGAACAGAAGATACGTGTTTATTTGATATTGCCAAAAGCATGGTGAACAAAACAAAGACCGTTAGCTAGTACAGTTTAGTCACCCAGTCTTTGATACTGAAACTTGAATCAATTACTGAGACAACAGAGTTAATTTTCACCTGCATGGGAATTTATTTATCCCAACTTGCTGAAATCACAGCTGAAAATCCTAGTCTGAAAAACAAGTAAATGACTTCATCAGGCATTTTAATACTATCTCTCCTGTCTTCTGTTATTCCTTACTACTCTGGTTTGACCAACTCATTCACTGCCGTACCTACCCAACCCCAACACTCGTTGCAACATTCTGCTGATGCAATTTTAATTGCACCATTCCCTCTGCCTGCAGTGCTCTCTCTCTTCTCTCCCTTACATATTTCTTACAGCCCTGCATATACCTCTACCTCATAGCTCCCACAGCTTATTCATACCTCATTTATCAAGCACAATGCAGGAAGCCCACAGCGAGCTCACCATCTTCTGGCAGTTCATACTGTCAGCTTGGCATTCTTTTACTACCTCCTGTGATTATTTGTCTTTAATAATTATGTCAGTTATAAACTGCTTGAAAGCAGGCCAGTGCGTAACACATCTTTGTGTCTTTAAAAATAACAGCATCATATCCTCTTTATAGTAGGTGATCAAACAATATATTTTGATTCATGAATGCATTGATTTTAAGTGGCCTTAAATGTTTCTCCAGATTTTATGTGCGCAAATTAGCCTATAAGCAGATGGCATGCATATAAGCAACTAGATGAATTTCTGTTAACCATAACATATACGCCAGAATTCTACATCATGGATGTCACTGAAAATAGAATTAATCTTAATTAAGTCAACAATATGAAATACAAAATGTAGAAAGCAATTTTCATTACCTCAGCTAGAATTTGTTCTTATTGGGGTCATTATTTTGAGTTTGGAAACTCAGTGATGAAGAAAATGGTTACTACAAGTTAATTTTCCTCTCATTGTTCTTATTTAAGAATTTTCACTCATTGTTTTTCAAGAAAACTATTAAGAAAGAGAAGTTAAAGACAGAAGCTGAATAAAGAAATTTTTCAATGGAAGGTAACTGCAGTGAAACAGCTCTTGCCTTCTTTTTAAAAACACCCCTAGAAATGCAAAGAAAGCAATAAAGAAACTGATGGAGGAGGTGTCACACTCAAATACTCCCAAACCTGAATGCTGAGTACAGTAAGTAACACAACTAAGTCCCCTTGCAAGTCTCAGCAAACATTTCTGGAAACATTCATTAGCTTCTCTTTCTGAATTTGTGGCTGCTTTGCCAGAGTGTTGCTTCATAGCAGAACATTTTAACTCAACAAAGAGAAAGAAAACCCTGCTTTTACCATCTTAACAGAATCAAGGCATTAATGGGATCAAATTGCCATGGTCCAGAGGGATTCCAAGAACTGACATTTTGTCCTCTGCTCCGTAAGGGAATTCACCATGTCTATTTGTTAATGCATATTATAAACACTTGCAACATCTTTTGTGAAAATTTCATTATAACCAGCTAAGGGCATTGGTTTTCAAACGTTTGGAAGTATTAAGAAGAGCTTGGGCAGCCTCTCTTCAGAATAAAGGAATGATTACTCTGATTGTTCTTCCAAAAGAATATTTTAAGATTATGAATGTATTTTGTCACATGGATTGTAACTCAACTTGACTATCATTTATGGGCATCTAGAGGGCTCTTAAAAACACAATAAAATTTGAACTAAAATTCCATGAAAACTCAGATAAGAGAAAATTACCTCTCTCTGAATCCTCTTTGGAGAATGTTTTAGAGAGTTCAAAAAAGGACATTGATGGATTCCTGCAGACAAAAGTTTAAAAAGTAATAATATCTGAGCTGGGTGAAAAAAAAACAAAAAAAACCAAAAAGATGCTGAAGTGTTCCCAGTGTATTCTGCTGATGCTTTAAGTTCTACACTTTTGTAATTGGAATGGGATTTCATTACGAGAAGTTTTTACCCAGTCACACCAACTGCATCCTTGTAAGAGTGATGGAGACTAAGTGCACCTGTTATGACCATTACCATCGTGTCTCCAGGGAAACAACTCAAGGAAGTCATCAAAGCTGTGAAAGTAGAGGAGGAAGTACAAGGTACTGCCAACAAGCTCAACAGTCCAACGTACTTGAAGCTTTAAAATAAAATAAATAACTCATACAATTCGGCTTCAACAATCATAAGTGGGAAGAAAGCTTTATCTCCCTTTTTTATTTCAAAGATTTTAACACTAAAAACAGCCCATTTCCCTTGAAAAATATTATTCATTTTCCTTACTTCTTCAAAGAATGTAGAAGCTCAGTAAGATTATCAAGTACAGTGCAGTTTAAAGTTTAGGTAAAGTTAAAATTAGCCATGAACATGGGATAATTCCTTCTATTATAAGTTCTTTAAGTATAATCATTATTTGTGCCTCTTTCATATTGCTAATTTGGCTTCCAAGGGTGTGTGGCTAAAGCAGACTTGGGTGAGATGTTTATATGAAATCTGTTATATATGATGGCAAAACTCCCATCCCCAATTGCTACACCTGGCATGAACATTTTCCTTCTTGTCCAGGGCGGTCTTTGAAATTCATGGGCTCTCAATGCAATGTGATAAGTGGTGTAAGGGAAAAGGGGTAAAAGATGGTTTTTTGCTTTGTTTTGTTTTGTTTAATTTATTTTTTATTGATTATGAATATTCATTGGATACAAAACTGATTGTCACCACTCATGCCCAAGATGTGATAGCCAGATCCATACTGGCAGCATGCCCATTACCACAAATTGTGATTGACCCCATGTCCCCTACCCAATTATCCTTGACCTCCCCGAGATGGTTTTAGCTGGTGGATTTTTTTTCCTAGCCATTTCAGTCCTCAGTCTAACCTAATCTGAGAGAGGTAGTCTTCTGCTTTATTAGTCCCTGTTTAGTGAGGAAAGTAGGAACTTCCCAAATGTATACTACAGTAGTCAAGAGGATATGTGGGGAAGTACAGCAGCCTTGAGTCAACCTTGTCCAGAGCTGGGCTTTCCCAGCATCTGCTCTGTTTCCCTCAGGGCTTAATGGAGTCGGTCGAGCCTAAGCAACTACAGATCTACTCACAGTTGACCAACCGCATCTAGTTTGTCTAACTTGCTTTCAATGTGAGATAAGAAAACCAAGTTTAACCATCAATAGCAGAGCCCCAAGACTATGGGGAGAAGCAAGGTGGGGGCAATTTTCAAAACTCCAATCAATGGATGTTCTCAGTATTTATTACATAATAAATATAGTAGAGTCCTGTTCTCCATCCAGCCCCCATGTCCTTCCAGGCAGCTAAAGCTCTGATCTTCTGTGAGGGGCAGAGAAGGCAGACGTCCTCTTCCCTCCCAGAAGAGATGGACAGAACCCTGCCTAGGGAAGATGGAAGAGGAGGACAAGGACATGTCTCTGCATCCCTGGAACTGTCCCAGCCCAAAGCTCATCCCTTCTGTATTTTTAGAGTATTCTTTCTCTTTAAATATCCACGTTCTTGGATTCTACCCTCAGCGCATTCTTCTCTCACTCCACTCTCTTTGGAAAAAGTCGAGACTCTTGGTTCCAACAACCAGACAGGATTCAGGTTTCATGAGGGCAGAAATTTATACAATGACAAAAAAGAGCAAAAAAATGCAAATACAATATTAGGTATGAAAGTGAAGGTTTATTAAGAATAAGAAAAGAAAACACAATATCTTGGTGGGTAGGTCATGGTTGGTCCTAAGTGTTCCCCTCCAGGCCCCTTCCACTGTCACAGGATATAGATCTGGGCTGTCACTACTAACCAAACTGCGACCTCAACCCGCACTCCCACTCTGTCAATTTCCATTTTCACATAATTGTGCTTTAGAAAATTACTGTTTTCACAAATACAGTGCCTGGTTAGTTGAGAGATTTCACTGATGCTTATGGGTCCTTTGTGCAATGTTTCATTAAGTGCTTGCATGTTCTGGTTGATAACTAAAAGAGGAAATAAACGTAGTTGTTTGGCATTACAATATAAAAAAATAAAAATAAATAAAAATCCTTTTGACAAATCTTTCTCTATTTTCCAAGGGTTTTGTTTTATTTACATACATTTCTTAATCACAACCGTGTATACAAAATGAATTTTATATTAATAGCCCCACCACTGCTCTGTAAAATGTACATAGATTTGCAAGACAGACAAAACATAGATCACAAATTACTCTCAGTAGTTAAAATTCAATTGCATTTATGAAATTATGGAAAAGGGTTCATTTTCTGGTGCCATCTTTGGGTTTTTTGAAATCCTGGTTGCTGGCTTACTCACTAATTTGGTAATTTGCAATAGGTTTCCCAGTTATTAGTGCAAATTAGCAAGGTTTAGCTATAATGTGAATATTAATATCTTCATTTAGAACCATTCCACGTGCCTTCTCCTGGTTTCTAAGGACAAGTTGTTTTTTTAAACCTTGGAGAAAGGCTATATGAAATACATGAATATGATATTTATAAAAATGCATTTGATAACCAATGCATTATTTTTCATCTGTGAATAAAATGTCAGCAACTTCGGTAATATTGTATTTCAAAAGCCCCAAAGACTGACAGACAGCCCCATGTACATACTGTGCTATATTAAAGGAATATTGGGCCTTAGCGAGAAAGGATTTTCTAGCCCAGACTGAGCAATAACCACTTGATCACACACCTCGCCTGCATCTAAGCTTCGGAAGGTGGAGGATGTGCCTCTCATTCCCTTCCCTCCACTCAGCATCCTGCACAGTCGTTGGAGCTGAGTGCCTTCAGCTCTGTGATCTCTGTGCCACACTGGAGAAATGCTGCCTTCTGTCCATGACCCTTTTACGACCCTTTAATGTCTTCCAAAGTTGTCACCATGGCACTTACTTGCCTTCGTAATTCTCCCTGACAACACTCCTCCTCGGTGCCTGCTTTCACCATCATGCTACAATTTAAGTGCATGCCAAGATCTCTCTCCACTGCCAGTGTCTGTTTTCCTAATAGAGTCAACATTGGGATTTTTCCTGTGAATACACCAGAACTACCAACTTACTAGTACCTTGAGGAGAACCTCTCAGGCCTGGTACCTAGTCTGCTGCTTTTCCTGACTCGGACCTCAAAGTATTCCAGAGCTTTCTCCTCACTTCTTTCCTACATGTGGCATTACGTAAATTTAGCGCTTGTCCTCAATCATCTTGGAGGAAAGAATGATCACATAAAATAGTATCCTCATGAAAAAGAGAGATACATGTACTAGCTGAGACCTCCAAATAAAACAGTGGGGAGGCATGAGAAATCAGAGTTCCTTATTTTTTTTTTTAATTATGTCACCTCCAGGAAAGAATCTTGAGTTTTGGACTTAAACCATGCTCTCACATATCTCAGAGACTCAGTTTCCTTATCTGCAAAATGTGAATAACAATACTACCTAACAAGGCTGTAGTAAGCACTAGAAAGTAATGTAGGGGAAATACTTAGCACAGAGTCTAGTGCATAGTTGGGCTGATATAAATAGTGATATTACCATCATAATTGAAAGCATTATTAAAAAGGCATGTGTTTGAATGTCCAACCAGGTCCTTGCTGAGACCCTGGGGTTAACTACCAGTGAAATACTCATTGACAAGGTTTGGGTTCCTGATCCAAGAGGGATTCTGTTCAGAAGTAGCATGTTGTGCAAACAGGCACAGGGACAAGCCAACTCTGGCTTCTTATGGGAATTCCAAGACACAAAAAACAAGATGATTGACTACACTGAATCCAAAGGGCCAAGCACAGGAAACATTACGGCCAAGATTTCAGAGCTGGGATGGAGATGAAGCCAGAACAAGAACCTGCAAGGAGCGGGTGGCAGCCATCCTGGGCCTCAAATGCAGGTGCCTGTTTCCAGTTCACCCCTCTGAGCCCTTGGACATGTGGTTTTTAGGTAAGTAGGGTAGGTGTAAAGGGTCTGAAACTGAACAGAGAGCATAGGATATAAGAGGTAAGAATGCTTTCAGCCTCAAATGCAGGTGCCTGTTTCCAGTTCACCCCTCTGAGCCCTTGGACATGTGGTTTTTAGGTAAGTAGGGCAGGTGTAAAGGGTCTGAAACTGAACAGAGAGCATAGGATATAAGAGGTAAGAATGCTTTCAGCCCATAGAGCTATTTTTAAAATGCTGCATGAATACTATTCTAATGCTAACACCTTTGGAAAACCCCTGTCTTCAAAGCCTCTGTACCCAAAAGACCACATTTTCTGAGCAGCAGTTCTTTTTCCTGAAAATCAGGCACCTGCTACCAGAAGTCATACTCCCTGCTGCGCAGAGGCAGCCACCAGATTCAACAGCTGTGTACACTTGAACTGCGCAGCAAAATGACCCTGTGGGGGCAGCAGGACTCTGTAGAGCATCCCTCGAAGTCACCTTGGTATGCTCTCTCCGGCTGCTGTCAATCTGTCAGCAGCATGCACTAGGAACCTGTCCAGTGAACAGCTTGTCTTCAGGGCTATGGGCAGTTGTGGGAGCCAACGTGGGGGTCTTTCCAGGAGAGAACAAGATGTTATTTTCTCTACACAAATGTGTATGGGCTGCCCCCTCACATAGCTAAAGCCCTTCCTCCCTGCCCCATCTCTTGCTATTACACTTCATAACTCCCCTA
>NW_007726462.1:0-57717 GCF_000696425.1 Galeopterus variegatus
CTGGTATCACAGCACACAGCTCTCAGGATCGCGCTGTTTCCTGACGCAGGCGCTCCAGACCTGCCGCCATTTTTTCTCTCGAAGAAGAAGTCTTGTCTTAAGGACGTAGCCTTCAAGGACACAGAATCCAACCACAGAATCTCGTCAGCTCCGTGGAGGTGGCAGCAGCCTCTGGAAGATGACGGCAACGGCCAAAAGAGTCTTACAGAAGCAGAGAGGACAATTGTGGTTACCTTGTGTCCAAAGTGAACTTTGCTTTGCAGGTTCTTGCACCACCTTGCTGGAGCAGTTTCCCTTGTTTTTTGGGATAGCTTTTCTTTCTTCACAAATCTGAGAGACTCCAGAGAGCAGAAATAATTCCTGTCATTTCCTCTCAATACCAGCATCTCTGTTGTTTGTTTTTTTGTGTGTGTGTGAGAGTGTGTGTGTGTGTATGTGTGTGTGTGTGTGTGTATGTATGTGTGTGAATTGATTCATTCACCTTTAGATCCCTGCAATAAGTGAAAACATGTGGTATTTCTTTTTCACTGCCTGACTCGTTTCACTTAATATTATTCTTTCAAGGTCCATCCATGTTGTTGCAAATGGCAGTATTTCATTTGTTTTTATAGCTGAGTAGTATTCCATTGTATAGAATAAAGGTTTTTAAATAAACTTTAAAATTTAAGCATTTGGGGGCCAGCCCCGTGGCTCTCTCGGGAGAGTGCAGCACTGATAGAGCCGAGGCCGCGGGTTCGGATCCTATACAGGGATGGCTCACTGGCTGAGCGTGGTGAGGACCACACCGTGCCGAGGGTAGCGATCCCCTTACCGGTCAAAAAAAAAAATTAAGCATTTTGGAAAAATTATATGCAAATATATTTTATTGAGCCAGGTTTTGTACACTCAGCAATTGATAGGTGGCCAGTGGCATTAACAGCTTTAATATTGTCAAAAGGAAATATTAAATATTTAAAAACTAAACATTTTATTCCTATACATGTTTTCTCTTTTTCAAACATATAAGGGAAAGATTTATGAAAAACTTGTTGACTATTGATGGTTAACTGAAGACGTTTTTAATTAACAAGTTAGTTCAAAAAATACAAGTGAAAAATAATCATAATGAAAAATGTCAAGCATTTGCCACAAGTGCCTCATTATTTTTAGGTATATGGTGAATGTCTAACAGATTACAACTAATATTTTTAAAAATGTGATAATGGAATGGAGTTCAAGGTCAATATCCCATACTTACTGATGGCACTTCACAGAATAAGTAAGGAAGCCTGGGTTTACATCCTTTTCCCATAACCTCCTTCATCACTCTATGAATTGTATTAGAACTATTCATTCTACTACAAATACATAGAACTGATTCAAAACAGCGTGAAAGCTTTTGCCTGGAATAGTGTGTTTTTGTGGCAAAAGGTTAATTTTTTTTGTTCATTCCGTTAGAACTCAAAGACGGCTATTTTGCTCAGACGTTGAAACACAGGAATTGGGACTGTCAAATTCAAATTCCACTAAAGTTAAAGCCTAGTTAAAAAGAATTATGCTTGCAGCTCAAAACCATTACACTTAACGGGTGGCATGCGGAATTTTCAGAACTTAATACTGATTTATAGGATTTCCACTGCCAGCAAATATTGGGGAAAATAGGAGAACCAGAAGAACTCAAAAGAAATTTCATCTTTTCATGAAGAAAAAAAATTAGGGATAGAAATATTACAAAAATTACCTTAATGAGGTTGTGGAGCTGTTTCAATGAACCACGCTGTTGGGAGAAGGAAGAAATCCTGGCCACGAGGAGGCCTGTACCTGTCTCTTTCTTCTGTTGTTATATTGTCTTTAATAAGATACATTAGCTCTAAAATGTCCTCTTCTTACACCCACGCCTCAGCCAGAAGCCATTCTTCATCCCAAGAGAGTATGAAGTGGACAGAAGAATAAGAGGAGAATATAGGAAAGGGAAGAGACCAAATAAAGAAGAGAGAACTAGGAAAGGGAGACTGGCGAAGGAAATGGAGAAGAAAGCAAGTGGAGAAATTTTAAAAGGCAACGAATGTGCGGGAGAAGAAAGAAAATAGAACTGGCCGAGGTCAAAACAGCCTTTTGCATGCATAATGTTCTGATTGCTTATGATTCCTCCTTTTATTAGATAAAACACAGTAAATACAAAAGAAAACAACTTCCCATTCACCACAGGTATTCATAACATTTTAGGGGCAAATATTCTTTTTATATGTTATTTTTAGCTATTAGCCAGTTCCTGCATTATGTAGAACATAAGCATATTGCTTTAGCAGCCCTTCTGGCTGGTGATGAACAGATCTGCTGTGGCAAACTTGGAAAGTGTGATCTTTGCACAAACGGTGTTCCCATGAAGACATCTACAGCAGACAGGAGAAAGCAGTGCTCTTGTTTTTCAACTTGCCACAGGAGAGAACAATTGAAGCTACTACTCTTACTATGGGCACACTCATAATACTATGCTTTTCCTGGAAAAAGAAAATTCAAATATGATACAGAAGAAAGCTTGGAGTTTGGGGGGGTGGTTGTGTGTAAGAGGTGGGGGTGGGGGTGAGAAGGCATCCTGAAACAATTTATGAATGCATTAATAATTTTTGCTTTATGTTAATAATAGCATTTTTCTGTTTTATTTTGGGTTGGGGTTTTTTGTCTGTGATTTCTAAAACTTTGTATTTTCTCTCAAGTACAGTTTGCAGGATGTGTCAAATTTTCTGAACAGATGATTGGGGAAAATACACTGGCACTCTTCCTCTAGGTAAGAGGGTAAATAAAATTTCAGAGTTAATCAAAAGCACAAAATGAATGTATTCTTTCCTAGGCTTCAGACTTCCACCTCGATTCAGTACAATCTTTCAGTAGAAAATAAAATTTTAAAAGCCACCTTTAGGAGCTTTTGTTCCATAAATGATTAATTAATAATTATAGTCTAGAAGGCTGGCATAGATGATTGAAGTTCTTTTCCTATTGTGATGATTTATCAGTTTATTATTTCAAGTTGGTATTTATCAGATAAAATTATCAATGAATATTATGTGAAAAGTTCACTTTTAGTATTATAGTTTCACAATGAAGCTGGATTAAATCCTTAGCAACCTATTTCTATATCTCTTCCTTTTTTCCTTTTTTTTTTTTGTTTTGTTTTGTTTTTTTTTTCCCGTGTCCGGCAATGGATCGCAACCCTCAGTGTTGCCCCCGCGCCTCGCTCACTGGCTGAGCGGGAACCGGTCTGTATGTGGGATCCGAACCCTCGGCGGGAGCGCCGCCGCGCTTCCCAAGTGGCGCACTAGCGCAGTGCGCCACCGGGCCGGCCCCTTTTTTTCCTTTTTGGCAGCCTAGGCAAATAATTCCTAGATACGTGTAGGTAATAACTAACAGATATCGAACATATAAAACTTAAACAAGACCAAAGAATTGAAAATGGCCATTTGTTTTCAATTGTTTTTAATCCATACTTGGGGTAGAACTATCTTTTCTTCTCTGGATCTTTTGATATTTGCCGCAAAACATTCTGCATTTACTCTGTCACCTGTGATATTGGAAATGAAATTCCGTGTCTGATCAGAAGCCTCAAGCATTGAAGCCAGGCAGAAGACACATAAGTATTTCATGGTCCATTACCCACAGTGATCGAGCTAGTGGCATCTTTTTTTTTTGTTTTTTTTTTTGAGGGGAACGCAACCCTCAGCACGGTGTGGTCTGCAACACGCTCAGCCAGTGAGTGCACCGGCCATCCCTGTATAGGATCCGAACCCGTGGCCTTGGCGCTGCCAGGGCCACACTCTTCCGAGTGAGCCACAGGGCCAGCCCAAGCTAGTGGCATCTAAAAGGGACACAGAGATGTCTGACACATAACATCATCTCTCACTCTTCCAACCATGCACACACACCAACACGCATGAAGAAACACCCTTCTCCATCCAGCGGCTACTAATTAACTGAGCATTAAGCGCTTCAAAGAGTGCTAAACATGGGTGGGATTGAAAATTTGAACTGACCTAGGATAATTTCCTATAGTTCCATTAGTGTAAATAACAAAAACACCTCACACAGAAACAAACAAAAAAAGTAGGTATTAATATTTACATTAAAATTTTATAGTACGTAAAGCCATCTTATGTTTCATGTACTTTAAAAATATATTTTATTAATTTCTATCCTAAAAGAGTATATAGAGTATAATAGTTAATATTTTACAATTCATATGTTTTTGGATAAAAAAATATAGATTAGGACAAAATTGTGTTTTTATTTTAATCGTTGTATATACCAGGTGTGAGTGAACTATCTGTGGGCTGAATCCAGCTTCCTACCTATTTTTGGATGGTCCATTTACATTTTTAAATGGTGAGGAAGAAATCAAAAGAAGAGTAATGTTACATAGCATGTAAAAATTACATGAAATTCGAAGTCCAGCATCAATTGGTAAATTTCAGTTGGAACACAATCCTGCTCACTGGCTTATGCTTTTGTTTGTGTTTAGATCTGTCTGCTGACAGGCTATCTTGGCAGAATTGAGTAGTTATGGCTGAGATCATATGTATACTACAAATCCTAAAATATTTACTTTCTGGCCCTTTTCAAAAAAAAAAATCACTAACTTCTTTCAATTGAAGTAGAAATAGTCAAATTAAGTCTCAGAGTTTTGTTTCAAGCTTTTTCCAGGCATACTGTCTTCCAAGACTTAATTCTTAACTCAATAATTTATGAAAATGTAACCCTTCCCTGGGTCTTTCTCCACCTGCAATCTCTGCCAAAATAATCATTTTTATTATAGAGTATTCTAAGCCCAGAGCACAAATCATTTACCCAATAATAAAAGTGAAATGTGCTTTCAAAGTTAAAAAAAAATGTAGAAAACAATACAAATGAGGAATATAGGATTTTAGTTACACAACCCACACTAGGTTTTTAATGGGCTAGATTTCACACCAAGATACATTCTTGGTATTTATGGAGCCCCGTGTCAGGCCCTGGATTCTGGGCACAAAATAGTGACACAGTTGCTGTCTCCCAGGACCAGTAGGCTGTGGGTTGGGAAAGCGTTGAGACAAACAGATCTACCGCACAGCGATGTGTGTCTGGTGTAAAGAAAATGAGGTATGAAGTCAAAGTATGTGGGCGGAACCCTGATTATGTCCACAATGGATATTTTATACAATTTGAAAAGAATTGCTGAATATATCTGCATACTTTCATCTAATGTAGATATAAAGTTATTCCAAAAATGGAATCTTCCTCAATTCTAGTTATGTTTACATTTAACATGAGCACTCATCCTTGCCATTCGATGATTTTGAAAATAGGATTTAAATTTGTGAATAGTATTTCTTAGTGTATCTTATACATAAGATACATGTTGCCATCATCTTAATGGACCAAATGCCTCTGGTTCATCTCTGGACATGGTGTTCATTTCCTACCACCTTCCGGTAGCTTCCTAATCTAGAATAATCTGATAGCCTCCTGGATCACTTTACCCTTTCCTCTCTTAGAATGGGAGCCACCCGACAGCACATCTTCTCTTGTTCCTTATACTGGGATCGTCTCCCAAACCAGGGTGCAGCTGTATCAGCTCTTTGTCCAGCTCTCGGCACCATGCTTGCCATACAGTAGATACTTGGAGAGAGAGCAGAGGAGACAGAGCACAAGACTCTAGTAACAGGCATTTTACAATGACATCTTGAAAGTGACATCTTCTCACTTTTGATTTCAATTGGTTAGAAGTGAGTCACTAAGTCCAGTCCCCACTCCCGGGCAGGGGATTCCATGAGGATGTGTGCAGCAGACGGTGGGGGCCACTGGGAGCCACTGAGGAGTCTCCCACCACACAGACAGAGATGTGGCACTCGAGTCCAAACCGAAATACACATGAAGCCAGTGAAAGGTTTTGTGGAGGAAAACAGTATGTGAATGCATGAAATTCCAACCCTTGAATGGTGCAGACAGGGAAAACAGGCCAAGAGCAAAAGCAACATTTTCAAGATTATATGGCAGGAAGCAGGCCTGTTGTTAGTCATATTCCATGCTAACTTCCACACTGATGTTATCTCTAGTCTTGTTCATTAGCTACATGTTACACTGGCAATAGGTTTTAGAGATGTTTTCTCACACATGCCTGATGACATCCCTAGGAAGAAGATGCTAGAATGATCACCACTGTGCAGAAGGGGAGACTGGGGAGGTCCTGAGAATCAAGTGGCTTGTCCAGGGTCACATAAGTGATAAGAAGCAGGAGTTGGGGCTGAACCTACATGAATCTCCTCTGAGCTGTGATGCTGGCTGCACCCAGGCCTTGCACAGGGGTGTGGTCAGGCAGTGATGGTGGAAGTGTGGGCAATAGAGAGAGTTCATGGGGAAGGAGGGTCACCAGTCAGGTACCCAGAGGGGCATTTGCAGTCTTGTACACAGAGGAGGGGTTCAGGAAATGAGGTACCAGGAAGTGACCTCACTTCCTTGACAACAGACCCCAAGAGAATTTGGAACTCAGTAACCTGGCACCCACATTCTATAGAGAGCCCCTTCCCCAGTTCACTTGGCCACAGGCAGAGTGAGATGTTGTGCTGTATCCCGAGGTCCTGGGGCTGTAGCCCCAGGAAGCCCTGTGCTGAGAGGTTTGTCCGCTGCTTCCAGTGCTGGTTCAGCCCTCGCCCTGGGCTCCTGTGGCCGTTTGGCAGGAGGTCCCCAAAGGTAATGTCAGGTGTCCCAGGGGAGGGCGGGCCAGGCCAGGCCAGCACTGTGAGCCTCACTGGGTGACCGCACACCCTCCTCCTGTGTGTGGGGGGAATGGGGACATGGGACACCCTACCTGGGCAGGGGCAGAGGGTGGGGGGTTTATAAACCTGCTGGTTCCTGGTGTGTTCACACCTCATGTCATGGCTGGAGGGTGAAAGGGGACTGCCGGGGTGGCAACCACCACACTGTACATTAACCCTGGGCTGTCAGGCTGTCTTCTCATGTCCTCCCTGGGGTTAAGACTGGCCTCCAGCCCCTTCCTTCCTGGGGGTTCATGGTGCTGTCACTGTGTATCTCTCCCCTGTCCTAGACTGGAGACAAGTCTTCCCTGAGCCTGGATGCCACCCACATGGTGTGGCCTGTACCGGCAGGCACCCTACAGAAGCGGGTGGCGCACCTGCTGCTCGCTGTCCTGGATGGCAACCGCTCACACGTCCACACGTTTCTGTGGAGCTACAGGAACTTTGCCACTCCCTAGCAGGTGCTGGATCTGCTTTTCCTCAGGTGAGCACTCTGCCCCTCAATCGCACAGTGTCACTTGGCCGCCCCCCAGCTGTGAGTATTGGTACTGTCACCACACCCCTCTGAGCCTCAGTTTCCTCCTGTGATCAGTGGGGTGGTAACAGGAACAAGCTCCAGTGGGTCCCCCATGGAAAGCGCTGCTCCTGAGTCCAGCCCTATGGAAAGGTCTGCTGGAGAGGCTACGGTCATCCTCATTCAGGATTCCTGCCCCCCCATGAGGAAGTCTCTGTCACCCCCTCACTAACCTCGTTGACTTGGGCTTCACTGTTTTCACATTTTTACAGGAAATGTGAGATTCTATTTGCAGGCTTCTGGGTGTATTCAAAGCAGGGAGACCAGGGGCTGGCAGAGGGGATTCAGGTGCACCCAGATATCTTGGGAGGAGTTGGTTGGGGTTCATTCCTTCAACAAACATATGTGAAGCCACACTATGTGCAATCACTTTCTGGGCACTGATCATATTCCAATGAACCGAGGAGACTACAATCCCTGCCCTCCTGGGCTTCCATTCTAGTTAGAGGATGGACAGTCACAGTAGACATGAGAAGCAGGTAGTGCCACCATATGGTAGATGTGACACCCTCCTGGCCTCCTCTAGGTACGGAAGCATCCTTTCTTATTGTCATGGGGATGGTGGACCCTTGGAGCAGCTAAAATGGTAAGTGTGGTTTGGGTGCAGATGGAGGGGCTCCCATCTCCACAGAACTGCGTGTGGTCTGTGTGGATGGAGGGGCTGGCAGACTCTGGCTCCCACACATCTTATGATTCCTGCTACAGGGCTGAGGGCTCAGGGCTTTCCCTGCAGGAAAAGGTGTCAAGATGAGCTGGGGATGGGGCTACAGGCACTGTAGGGTGTGTGAGAGCAGAGTGAGGCCAGAGAGAATCCGTGCCCACCCCCTCCCATCCAGCCCTGCCCACACCCCCAGAGCCCATACTGAGCGAGAGCAGGAGGTGTGCAGAGCATCCCGCTCACACTCGGGGCTGGAGCCTCCATGGGGATGCTCAGCTGGTGCTGAGCGCACAGAGTGTGGTCAGGGTCAAGAGATCGGTGTCAGTGGAAAGAGGAGATGCACATTTTGATGCAGACACTTGGGCATTACATCCACGTGTGAGCTCAAGTTTGGGGTTTTCCAAGGGCCCTGGGAAGGCCAGGGGAGCAGAGCCTCCCTCTGTTTCCTCATTCATCAGATATTCCTGGACACCTCCTGTGTGCCAGCGAGTAATGCCCAGAGCAGACAGCACCCTCCTGCCCTAATGGGCAGGTCATTTCACCAGGGATGGGGCAGGGACACAGACAGAGGAGGGTGTCAGGTTTCCCTGAAGAAGGGAAAGGTGGTCACACCAGTGATTGAAGGCTCCCCTGACAGAGGCTTTTGCCAGCCCCTCCTTGGTTGCCAGGCCCATATCTGCCAGGGCTGCCATACTGGGTGTGGACATTGGAGGGGCTGGTCTATGGACAGGCAGGAGCAGAGGGTACAAGACTACAGCTCACTCAGGGGAGCACTGGGCGGGCAGCATGGAGGGATAGACCAGGCCTCTGATGCTGCTGCCCACTTGTCTCCCCCAGTGCCATGTCCTCCATTCTAAAGATCTGGCTGGAATTCTATTCCATTGATTTCCACGAGCTTCCTGAATTTCATTGTTTAAAGTTTGTGTTGGCTTATGTACATGTCAATATGCCGGGTTCAGAGGTGGAGCGCAAGGCTGATCTTCTTCTGGCACAGCTGGAGAAGCTGGAGCACCTGGAGCCCAGTGAGGCGGAGACTGAGGGTGAGGAGGAAGAGGGTGGGTGCCTGTGAGGGTTTGGGGAGGGGGCTGGGCTGGGCCACACAGAGCAGAGCTTCTAGAAGCAGGCTGGAGACAGGGGCAATGAGTACTCAGAACAATCATGCAGTGTTCTGCAGTGTGGGGAGACTTCCTGAGGCTGGGTCTCTGGACTTGGGCTTCTCAGAAAGACAATGTCATTGGAAGAGACATAGAAAATCATGTTGATGTTTTCAATTGTTGTCACTCCAGTTCCAGCTTCTGCCCAGGCTGAACAGCTGTCCAAAGAGCTAATGCCATCTTCAGCTTCAGATCCAGCTTCACCTCCACTGCCAGAGTCAGAGCAAGAGCCAGAGTCAGAGCCCAAGCCAGATCTAGATCCAGAGCCAGAGCCAGAGTACGAGCAAGATCCTGAGCCAGAGCCAGAGGGAGAGCAAGAGCTGGAGAGAGCCAGAGCAAGATCCAGGGCCAGAGCCAGGGCCAGAGCCAAGGGAAGAGCCAGAACCAGAGCCAGAGGAAGAGCCAGAGCAAGCTCACCTAACCACCCTTGAAACATCAAAAGAAGTAGAAGAAACACCAGCATCCAGGGGAGCCCTGAATCGAGAGCTCCCACAAACACCCTCACCAGTCCCCACTCCAGAGCTGTCCTTCCCCTTCCCTGCCACTGTGCTTGTCCTTGTTTTTGTCTTTGTCCTGCATCTCCTCAAATTTTATCATCTTTTCTCTTCACTTATATCCCTTGTATAAAATAAAGTATTTTAATATTTTTAAAATTACAATTCGGTGGCATGAAGTACATTTCTAGTGTGGTGCAACTCTCACCTCTGTCTAGTGACAGAACAGCTTCATCTACTCTGTAGCCATTAAGCTGTCACTCCCCATCCCGCCTCTTCTAGTCCCTGACAACCACTCCATTTTCTGCGTGTGTGAATTTACCTATCGTGGATTGTTCCTATCAGTACAGTTATATGTTATGTGGCCTTTTGTGTCTGGCCACATAATATGAGAAGGAACTGATTAATTTTTATTTTATGTTTCTAGTAAGAGGAAAATTACAGAAAAATCAAAGACTATATGTAGAAACACAGAGCCCCGATAGTTATTATTGCCATAATCTTGAAATAGGAACTACTTTTGAATGACTGGAAAGCCAGACGCCACAGAGGAAAAGACTAACTTTTCCTGGTCAAAACAAAACAAGAATAATGTCCAAAGCTTAAAAGACAAACCCCAGATTGGAAAATTCTTCATGGGCAGAGAAAGGGTAATATGCATCCTAGTGGTACAGAGAGTTTTCATTTATCCATGTTTTTAAGGGGACAAAGGATATATTCCTGCAGTTCCAAAGGGAAGCAATTCACAAGGCCAGTAAATGTCAGACATCCACGACCTCCCTTATGATGACACACAAAAATTTACACATTATTGAGATGTCATTTGCCCCATCAGATGGGCAGGTCTGTATGTCTGGTGATGACCAGCTCTGGTGAGAATGTGGGAGAAGAGGTGCCAGCAGATGTCCTGGGAGACATGTTCGTAGATACCCCATCTCGGGAACCACTCAGCAACTTCTATCAAAGTGAACACGCGTGTCCATCTGCCAACCGGTGGTAATCTGGGGAGGTTATTCCACAACCGCAGCTGCCCAGGTTTTCAAGATTTCTGTTGAAGTGTTTTCATCACAGCAGTGGTAGAGGTAGCAAGGGGCTGGCCACATCTCTAACATCCTGTAGAGGGGCTAGGTGTTCAAACCTGGTCCACATGGACCAGGGGACATTGAGCGGCTGCTGAGCTGCACAGAGAAATTGTCATGTAAACATGTCGTGAAGGCCAGTCTGTATTGAGGGTCTCAGGTTGAAAAACATCTATGTGTTGTCAACATGCATACTCACCTGTATGTAAATGACTGTTTAGGTGAGAGAGTGAGAAAGACAGACACAGGACAGAGGAAGTTGAATGGGAGAGACAGCCTGGGAGACGTGACCAAGCCATGAATGAGGACCAGCTCTGCTGGGTGGGACTTTCAAAACCTTTTATTCTCCTTTACATGTTATGTGAATATTTTTAATATGCACATATGTGAATATTTTTAATATGCACATTATTTTCTATTTATATAAACATTAACATCACATTAAATATTATCCACAAAACACTCACCTACTAAGTAAAGTACATTACCCGGTTTCAATTTTTGTAGGCACTTATTACAAAGACAAAAGATAATGATTATAAGTAAATCAGTAGTTCAATATGAATGAAGAACAACATTAAAAACACAGTCCTTCCACCCAGAAGCCCAGTGGGTGTCCACTGTGGTGTTCCTCTTTCCTGTTCTTGCCCTGTGTGCAGGCATGTGTGTATGTGTGTGTGTGTGTGTGTGTGTGTGTGTTTGTGCAGGTGCATGTGTGCAGATGTGTGTGGGCAGGTGTGTGAATGTGCAGGCATATGTGTGCAGGTGTGAGTGTGTGGAGGTGTGTGTGGAGGTGTGTCTTTGGGTGTGTGTGTGTGTGCAAGGTTGTGTGTTTGTAGGTGTGTATGTGCAGTCGTGTGTGTGTGCACATAGGTGTGGGTGTGCAGAGATGTGTGTGCATGTGTGTGTGTGTGCACTTGTCTGGGGAGAGGGTGCTGTAGGCCTGCAGAGGACCTGCTGCCCCAGTGTCAGGTGAACTCAGGCATGCTGAGGGGACATGCATGTGCCATCAGCAGTTTCACTACCCTGGTGTCCTATATCCAAGGCCAGGACCCTTTGCACCACTTGACAGGCCAACCTCTTCAGTCAAAGCACCACCTCCTCTGTACAGTCCTTGGTAGCTCCCAGCCTGCTCTGCACCGTGTGATCACACTCAGACCAGCCTGGGAGGAGGTGGCCATCACTGGGTGTTCGCAGCATTATAAACAAGGAGCCCTAAGATCACACTGAGGAAGAGACTGCTCCACAGTGACAGGGCTGCAGAGTGACACAGCACGGTTCCAGCCCAGCTGCTGCTGCCTCCAGGTGTGGCTGCTCCATGCCACCACCTGCATTGAAGTAAAAAATGCCCAGCACAGTGGGGGGCTGCCACCCCTGCTGCCCTGGATGCTTGTCCCCATGTGAAGCACAGGAGAGGGTCGAGGAGGGCCTGAGGGCTGCAGCTCCAGGGAGCTGGAAGGTGAAGAGGAGCAGCCACATCCAGATGTTCAGTCCAGGAAGAGAGGAGTCTGTCAAAATGCAGAGCTCTGGCCAGTAATTACCTCGTGTCTTTGTGAAGTGTATTGCTGCCCATTCCCTGCTCAGCAAGAACTGCTTCTCCCCGGCCTGGACATCTGGGAAGGGAAGGGCTTGGAGCCCTGGAGAGAGGGGTCTGTTGGATCAGAGCTAGACTCGTGCAGAAGACAACATTCTACCTCCCGAGGACAAGGGGCCGGGGTGGGTGTCTAAGAACAATGCTTCCCTGAAATCCTCTCTGTTTTATCACTTATCTTTCTCTTCCTGAAGAATATACTTTCCATTTTAAGATAAGACAGGGTTTGCCAAGATTGCAAACCACACTGAGGAGTCAATTCTGGGTTTGGCAACCCAAGTACACCACGTGATCTAGGACCTACTTGTCTAAGCTCTTTGGTCTGTTGTCTGGCAGCTGTGGTAAGACTGGAATAAGAAACATCTGCAGTGAGCAAATAACCTATGGAGAGGAGGGATGGGGCGCCTTTCGCCTTGGCTGACACTTTAAAATTGCAGATGGGATTTCTTGGAAGATGTGATTATTAAAAAGATTAAAATTCAGTGCTTGCCCCCTAATGATGGGCATCCTATCCTAGCACTGAATTGCTGTTCACTCCACTATGAGCCAGTTCAGCACTTTCCGGTGGTCCATGACCACAGCCTGTCATAGCCAGTCCTTCATGGTCCATGATGTCCGTCTGGCTATGGAAGCAAAGTATTTGCCATGAGACCAAACAAATGAAGCCATTGGAGTATGGGATGCCCTCAACCTGAGAGAGCCTCAAGGACACCCTCCGTGCACACACTATGGAGACAGCCATTTTCTACTCATAATCATTCCAGTACCTCCCCCAATATTGTTGACATTCTCCTTGATACCTAAAACAGGAAGCAAAGAACTATCTGGATGCGTCCAGAAGATACCGCACTTCCAAAATGAGCCCCTGACTTGACTCATGGCAATAAAAGAGGCTTCACTCTCCTCATCCACACCAACTCTTACAGGGCACCAGAACCATTTCTAGGAACCTACAATCAATATTCTCAACTTTCACAAGACAGACAACGTGATTCTTGTGTTGATGACTGTTATCAGGAGAGGGTTGGAAAATCTGAATAACTGTCAGGATTTTCTCAGTAAAACTAGTGAACGTCCATGGATCTAGTTACAACAGGCAAAGAGGAGGAGGTGATGAGCTTCCTCACGCTGGATGAGGAATGTCAGGAGGTCAACACGTTTATCAGCCGTGGTCAGCTTTGATGACTTTCCAGGGAGATGTTTTGAGTGGCTGTGTCATTACACTCTTTAGTGAATTTGAAATGGAGCCTAACTTTAAACAAGAATGTAACCAAGAAGGGAAAGTCAAGCCCAATAATGAGCTCACTTTCAGCAGAGGAAAGTGGGGTACGGCTGTGCAGAAGGACTGAGGGTTCTCAACCCAGCCCGGGACTGGACAACCCACCTCTTATTCTTAGTCAGGTGCTGGGGAGGGTGCAATGTTGGACTTGTGTTGACAGATGCTCCATGAGGCCTACCCAACATTTGGGAAAATCACAGCAGAATTCCAAACTAACTGTGAAACAGACTCAGCTGATAAAAAAAATAGACCCCAATATGAACATTCAGAGACAACCCCTTCATACCAGACCTCCACTCCTGATGCCCTCTGATTGCTGAGAGATCTTCTCTACAACACCTGGGCTCTGCTTCCACTTGAGGCCACACCCCCCAGCTCCTATCTGTCCCCCACCCCTTTCATCCACCTCCTGAGTCTACCAAAGTTGGGCTTCTCCTTCTGAAAATAGGTTGGAGACTCGATTTGTCCATTGTCACTCTATACACTTCAAGAACAACCTACTTATCGGCTGCACCTCTGGTCTGAGCTGCTTTCGCCTAACATCACAAAAAGAAAACCAACCCCTGCATCATGGGAATTGATGTTTGAAATGTAACAGACATAGGCAGGAAAGAAACAGGGCTAAGTGGTTCCACTTAAACTGCCCCAATCTTTGGTGCTAGGTGTCACAATCCAGCCACACCCAGATCTTAACAAAAGGGACTATGAGCTTCAACCACAGCAGTCCCACATTCTTTCCACCTGGAGCCTGTACAGCATTACAGATACTAACTTTACATGTACACCCCTAATGAGTTTAGCCCACTGCTTTATAGCTTACAGCATATAAAATGGGATACTAGATGCAAAGACTTGGAGGATGAGGGGTAGACATGGAGGGAACAGGAGGCTGTTGGTGCCAGACCACCGGCAGCAGAAGAAATGAAGTCATAACAATGGACAGAGGAAAAGAAACCTAGAAACTCAACATTCTATTGTCACATAGTACCATGATGGCTGTTTGTAAAATTTTTATGTCAAAAAATAGTTAATTTGCTTCTGTACACTCTAACTAAGAAAGGACCAAGCTATTCAAATAAATGCTTCACTGCCTTTCTGATAAAGAGAGTGAGGTATGAAGAAGAAAAGAGTAAGTATCAGGATGTCGGCAAAGGGGCTTAGTACTAGGATGTTTAAACAACTTTCCCTTCATTTGCCAAATCCATTTCATTTTTAGGGGCTTCCTGGAGCACTGCATTGCTAAGGAGTGTGGAGCTGTAGCCAGTAGGAGAGAGGGCCGAGGCTGACGAGTGTCTCCCATGGCTTTGGAGGCGGGCTTGGGGGGAGGTGCAGAATGGCGGGTTTGGAGGAGAGCTTGGTTCTGTGTTTTCCATCCTAGATAAGAACAGTGGTGCTGCAGGTCAAGGTAGCAGAGAGACGCTATTGGCATTTACAAAACGTACTCAGCTCGCTCCTAACATTTTGTGGATATTACTGAATAAGGACATGCCCACTGTTGTTATAGACTGAGCTTCTTAGGACTTTAGTTATATTCATAAAAATTAGGCAGCATCATAGGATAAGGGAGTCATTTAACAGGCATCCAGTCAGAATATTTTGATGGTGGTATGACATACTGTTTAAACAAGGCAGACATTTGCATCTATATTTTATTCCTGATGCTAATGGTGAATTTAAAAAAGCAAAGAAACTTTCTGTTCTGTCAGACTTGTTGGCCTTTAGAGGAACACTTGGTCCGGAATCAAGACTCCTGGGAACACGTCTTGCTGCAGGCCATTAATTAGCTGTGTGACCCAGCACAAATCACACGTTCTTCAGTTCAATTTCAGCAAATGACGTGTTCTCTACCAACTGAGAAACTGTAAAATCATTGCAAGCTTAGGGAAATTTATATTTTACAAACAAATGCAAAATTCTCACAGGTGTCGTGGCATCGATATGTGGTTCTATCTATACTGTTTTCTAACACCTTAATTCACTAGCCATATGCTCTGGTTATAATCTTTTTGGGGGAGAACAAAACCCAGGTTCTTAGTAGGTGAAAGAGAGGGATGATCTTTTCTGTCCAGCAAAAACAAAAACTATAAACAAACATTTCTTAGCCATTTATTTTCATTAGCAAGACTGTCAGGACATTTAACATTTCTGAATTGAGTTAATAAAAAAAAAATCTGATTTTAACAAAAAGTCATCAAATGGAACCATTTTTTAGGGCAATTATTTTGGGGTAATTTACTATCAAATGTCTGGATCCTGTCTCAGAGCAGGTAAACTTTCAGCATCATCCTGGTCAGGAAGAAATCCAGACAACCTATGATGAAATCTGTTGCTTCGAAGTCCTGTTCTTCACCACCTGGTCAAAGCCAAAGCGAAAAAGAAGAGGGATGATCATGTGATCTGCTCAGTGTATTTGCCACCAGACCCACAACACAGTTTAGGCATGGTAAATTTGGCGGATTGTTTCTGGCACCTTCTTGCCTCTGATTTTCTGTTCCAACTTCCTGATAACAAACAACCCCTGTCACCCCCAGCATGTTACTGGGGCAGCTTCCTCTCCCATTCCTTTCTCAAGCAATATGTCCTTTTTCAGAATTGCTTCCATTGCTTTCTACCTCTCAGATCCTCAGTGCTTGTCCTCGGTTAGGGGTTAACATGAAAATAATTTGGATACAAGAAAAAATAATGCTATTAGACCATTACATTTCTGTTAAATAATTTTCATGAGGGGAGCTCCAAGTAGACTCCTCCCTTAAACTTCCAAGTTCTAATGTCTCACGCTTTCCTTACTTTTACTGTTTTCTGTTCTTGTTCACAGCATCTTACCAGGTATGGGCTCTGCAGAGTGACCATACCTGGTAAGCTGGGCTGAGGGCTTAACTGAGTTGCTGCAGGATATTGAGAGGCTCTGAGTCAGGCCAGCCAAAAGAAAGGGATAGGTTGGTGGAAACTTTAGCCTTAAGGCCTTTTTCCTGGCAAGGAGCCCATAGTTGGGAGTTGGTTGGAAATTCCACGTGTGAGAGAGGTTTATCTGGAGCTTGAGTTTTGGTAGGCGGTCTTGGCTGGGGGCATGGTGAAGCGTCTTTCCAGGAGCAAGGGCCTTTGATGTGGCCCTCTCAAGGTTCTGAGTGAGGTCTGTGGGTGGAGGACCGTTGGTGGAGAGAAGGGCCTTCCTTGCCCAGCCCGCCTGACCTGCAGCGTTGGCATACCCAAAGAGAGAATGAGCTGGGGAAGGTGGCTTGGAGCAGTGGAGCTGGTCAGAGGGCCCACTTCCGACTGGCATTCTAGCTGTTGTGGGGACCTCAGGAGGGCAGGTGTAGTTCTGTGTCATCTCAGTTGACCCATGTCTCTAGAAGCTGCTCGACATGACTGTTCCTGGTGGATCTGAGTTTCCTCCTGACCTAGGATTAGGAAACATCACCAGGATACCCTCTGCCCTTCACTCTCCTAGGATTCTGCTGAGGCCTGCAGGTTGCTGCGATTCCTTTCTCTGGCTGGGCATGATTGGTTCTGGGGTCACAGTGTGGTGAAAGGATGCCTGGACCTTTGCAGAGCATGTCCCTGCCCTGGGCACACGTGCCAATTGGCAGATTGGGGAAGGCTTCTTTTGGTTTGGGAGCCTACCTAAGCTTGTGTGAGGATCATCCCATGGGGTCCTAGGCCCCACCAGCAGGGCAAGGAGAGTAAGTAAGCATCCTTATTGTCCAACCTCCCTAGGCTAATACTCTGACCTTTAAGGGTGCTTTGAATTCTGAGCCTACAGAAGGCTGAGGATGAGAGGATGTCCCATTCCCAGACCTCCTCTGGCTGTGCAGGCTTTGACTCAGTCAAGGTGGGAGGGGAGAAGCCTGCCGAGACACTGGGCGGGGTAGCAGGTGCCAGTGGCCATGTCGGCTCAGCTGCTCCTGAGTGGCCCAGATGCACTCAGGGATGTTGGAATCTGCTGAAGCCAAGAAAGAAAGATGCTGCCTCAGCTTGTTGCAGGACACCTCTCCAGCCCGCACTTGGGCAGATGCCCCACTGCCCTGCCTGGGCCTCACACTCCATTCTCTGCGATTTCTTCTCTGGTCCAGTTCAGTCTGGCCACAGCCTTTAGCTCTTCTTGTTCTGAGGTCACTGAGAGAAGGAAAGGTCTTTTGCTGTGGCCCTGAGGTCTTCTCCACCCCAGGCCCACCCCAGCACTCTCTCCATGTGGTCTCCTTGTGGCCTGGGTTCCTTTTCCCTCGGGGCTCTGGGGAGGGACAGGCTTTCGGTGCTGCGCTCTGCCTCTAGGTGTCGCTGTCCCCCTGCAGTAGCTCCACCCTGAGCAGGGCCTCCTGAGGGAAGGAGTGGCCCTTCTGGGTAGGACGAGGGGATTCTGCGGCATTCTGAGGGGGAGACTTGTGGCCTACGATTTTATTATGCTTTGGGGTGGGATGGAGTGGAGGAAGTCTCCCAAGTCACTGTTTGCATCTTAGAAAAAGCAGGCATGGCTCTGGGACATGGGATGGGCTTTTTCTGCGGCAGGATATGGAATCAGGGCCTTAGGAGAGGATGGAGGACAGGGAAGAGGAAGTCGTCTATGTCTGGAAGAAACCATTTTGGGAGCTTGGCCTTGAAGGCATCAGGCTGGCCTCTCCCTGCCCTTCACCTCCATATAATCTTCTCCCCCAATGCCCTCCCTTCTGAAGCCCTATGGGTTTGGACACCAGGGGCAAAGGATGGAGAGGGCTGGCTGACTGGCGCTTGCTCATTTGCGGAGAAGCGAGGGTCGGTCTTCCAGGCCAGAGTCCGAAGGAGGTCTGGGGGGAAAATTCCCATTTGCAATTGATTTATTTGGCTTTTGGAAGGCAGAAAAGAAGGAGAGACAAGGAGAGAGGGTTTCAGGGGATGGGTGGGGAGGAGAGGAAAGAAAATGAGAAAGAGAGAGGAGGAGAGAGAGGGCCCGTCAAGGAGAACGGATAAAAGGTGGTGGAGAATCACAGCCCCTGTGAGGTGGCAGGAGAGGCATGAGAGGCAGAGACAGGTGAGGCAGGGCCGGGCGGAGGAATGGGACTTGCTCTACAGGCTTGTCTAAAGCACTTGCTTCTGGGAGAGCTGGGGTGGAACTTGTCCCATGGAAGGCAGAGTTCAGGTCTCCATCTGGTGCAGAGTCGGGCTGGCCTGGAAGGGAATGGGGCAGCCCCTGCCTGCTGGGGACGCCTCGACTGTAGAGCTCGGCTTCTCTCTCCCTGACTTCTCTTACAATCTAGCAACTCAGAATGAGTAGAGTAGGGGTCGGAGGGGCTTTTCTGCTTCTGTGGGTGATCTTGAGTTGTCATCTCTGTTCTCTGGGCCTCAGTCTCCCAAGGGTAGAATGTGGGGGCCGGACTGCGTGTCTCTCTAAGGTCCTAACAGACCGTGCAAGTTCAGTGACTTTCTGCTGCTTTCACGGCTTCACACAGCGCCTTGGATGGGCCTCTGGCTGGAGTGGGGTTTGCAGGAGGCCTGGGGTGGTGTTGATCTGAAAGTCCCCCTCTGCACCCCACCAAGCCCTGCAGCTCCCAGCTCTGTGCTGAGGCTGTGACATTCTTCTCTGGACTCCTGGTGTCTTAGACTGTCTGTAGTCTCAAGTGAGGGACTTCTTGGCTTTCCTGTGCTGTGCTCCTAGCCCCAGTGCCGGTGCCAAGGAGGAAGCCACCCTGGTGGAGCCAGGGGAGAACGACGGCTGAGTTCTCGTTGGGTTTCAGGAGGACTATTCCACTATGTTGGTCTTGGTGTGCTTTGGTGTAAAATGGGCGTGAAGTTCCCAGAAGGGCCCAGGTCCCTGGGCCGGCCTCTGGGGTCCTCATTGATGCTTCTCTTCCCTCCCCACCACCCAGACGAGACCCTCCGCTCTTTGGCCTGCCCTTCCTCCCTGCAGGGCCCCCGAGCTCCATGGCTGGCACCCCCCGGTGGACTGTGTCTGGGCCAATGAGGTGTGTGCAGCCGAATCCAACTGCAGCTCCCGCTACCTCACGCTGCGGCAGTGCCTGGCAGGCCGCGATCGCAACACCATGCTGGCCAACAAGGAGTGCCAGGCGGCCCTGGAGGTCCTGCAGGAGAGCCCACTTTATGACTGCCGCTGCAAGCGGGGCATGAAGAAGGAGCTGCAGTGCTTGCAAATCTACTGGATCATCCACCTGTGGCTGACCGAGGGTAAGCCCAGGAGGTGGCGGTGGTGGGCCCAGGGTTCAGGAGGGAGGACTTGGTAATGGGTTCAGGAGGGAGGACTTGGGCGGTGGTGGGCCCAGGGTTCAGGAGGGAGGACTTGGTAATGGGGTGACTGGCCAGCTTTCTGTGTCTATCCACCAGGGGAATCTAGAGCCCAGAGGACGTAGCCACCCCACCTAGGAGGGTGGTGTGGGAGAAGGCCAGGAGAACTAAGGCTGGAGGAAGGGGAGATGAGCAGGGAAAGAGCAGGACCACAGGATTTATGCAAGGACTGTGTGAGGTGGTCCTAGAGAAGGCGAGAGTCACCAGGTGGGTGGAGAAGTAGCAGGGAGGAGAGAGAAGGGCAGGCCATGTGCACACAGAGCACTGATGCCCAGAGCAGCCAGCCCCTGGCTCTCCCCTGCCCTGTCCTGCCAGGCAGCTGAGCCCAGAGCTGGCTGCCTCATCCATCCTTTCTGCTCCTGCCTCCTTGCTCCAGGAGGCCCACCCTTCACGTGGCTCTGGACCCTATGGCTGGCCGAGGAGCCTTCTGTAGCTGGTGTATGGGTAGCAGGTCCCACATCCCTTGGCAAGCCTGCTTCCAAGTCCAAGGTAGAACCTGTGAACCCCTCCCCAACACCCTCTATTTCCTCCCTCTCCAAACTGGATATTTTTTAGGAGACATTCATTTATTAATTTAACAGCTGTTTATTGGGCGTGCACTCAGCATCTGCTAGGCATTGCAGGAACAGTCGAGAACAAGTGGTGCAGCCTTCGTCTGCAGGGAGCTTTTAGTCTGGGGTGGGGTGCAGGTTAAGGAAGGGGGCGTGTGTCATCTGAGGGCGTGGGGGCTGTGATGGGAAAGCACAGGGCGCTGTGGTGGCACCTTGGAGAGGCATCTAGAAACCCCTTGTTACAAAATCTAAAGAGTCTTCCTGGAAGAGGTGGCCTCCAAGCCGAGATGGAAGAGTGAGTCAGAATTGTGTAGGGGATGTGGGAAGAGTGTGGGCAGTGGAGGGAACGGCGTGGGTGAGGCCCAGATGTGAGAGAGGGAGCCTGCCTGCCGAGCTGAAAGTAACCCGATGTGGCAGAGGATGGAGCTGGATGCAGGGAGGAGAAGTAGGGGACAGAGTAGCGGGATGGGCATGAGGTCTGGTGGGCTGTAGGGAGCCCTGAAAGGCTTTAAGGGAGATGGTCAGACCCATGCTTCTGAAAAATGTTAACGTGGTTTCTGTGCAGAGACTAGAGTGGAGGGACTGTTGAGAAGCCACTGCAGAGATACAGGCTAGGGATAATGGTGGTGGAACCAGGACAGTGACAGGAAAGGAGGAGACGCTCTAAGAGCTGTTCAGAAGGTAGAAGCAACAGGTCTTGGTGACTAGTGAAGTAAGAGGGTGAGGGGAGAGAGGAGTCATGGAGGGCACCCTTTTCCTGTCTTGGGCCACTGAATGGATGTTCGGGCTATTCAGAAAAACAGGGAAGGCTTTGAGGGGGAGGGTGGGTGAGGGTGAGTTCATTTGAGGGCATGTGCCTCTTGTTGGCCATACCCTGCAGGCCTGCAGGTGTGGAGCTCAGGGGAAGCAGTGGGCTGGAGAGAGAGGTTCAGGAGTGGACGTCAGCCTGCAGGTGATCACCGGAGCCAAGGGAATAGGTGCCGTCACACAGAGAGGAGGGCAGTGATGGGGGCCCCCCGGACCAGGGACATTTAGGGATGGGAGAGGGAAGGGAAGCCTGTAAGGGTGACTGAGAAGGCCCTGGGGGAGAGGTGGGAGGACCAGCAGAAGAGCAAGGGAGGGGCTGATTCTCAGAAGGAAGGGCGGTCAGCAGTGCTTTGGGTCAAGCAGAAGGACTGACAGGTGGCTGCTGGGGACAGGAGCCTGGTTAGGGAGTGCATGGTAGCTGGGGGATGGGAGTGGTGAGTGTGGACACCTCTCTCCAGAATTTTGGTGTAACAATGGGAGAGGATTGGGTAGTTTATATTCTAAGGTAGGACAGTAGTGATGGAGATGTTGAGGTGAAGAGAGAGGGGTTCTCTGTGGAATGGTGCCCTTGGGAGAGGCGAGGGGTGGGCCCAGGGCATGGGGTAGGGATGGCAGATTATCCTCAGAGTGGAGGAGGAACACTCCCTCCAGGGTGCTGGAAGGGAAGGAGGAAAGAGACCCACTGCGAGTGTGGAGTCTGGGTAGAGAGGGACTCCTGTCCTGTCGCTGAGATGGCTCAAGTGCACTCTGAATATAAGAATGAGCAGTGCATGTCATTATTAGTGTGACCACCACTCATGACAAAGTAGTTCTTTATGACTCGGGCAGCCTCATCTCCTAGCAGGGTCGATTCCTAGAGCTAGCAAAGAGGGCAGTACTGTCAGCAAGCACATGCATTTTGTTCTGCAAGAGACCAGGAGCTGTCTTCACCCAGAGCCTGACTCTGTAGTGTATAAAAGACAAAGGTTCCTGATTCCTGAGCTGGGGAGTTGTGTTTCCCATTTTGTTTCTGGCAGCCTTCAGTTTCAAAGCACCAGGTGGGGGTGGGCCTGCTGCAGGCTACAGAGCGGACCAGGAAGAGGGAGGACAGAAGAAGTGCCAGCAAGCAGAGCAGGCTGGGCCTTTTGGTGCAAACAGCCTTCGGTGTCCCAGCGGCTGGCTCTGGAATCACTGCATCAGAGCACGCAAGACAAGGGAGGCGTCTCTCATTCGCGACAGCAATGCTGTGTGCATTTAGCTGCCCGCTGCTGTGTGCACTATGGACGTCTGTCTCTAGTTCAGGGTCTTGAGATGGTTTATTTGTTCATTTCTTAAACTAAAGTCTGTTAAGCACCTACTGTGTGCCTCAGAGGGTGACAGCCAGCATGCAGGCGATGAGACTTTTCTCCAGGCCTGATCTGGAAGAGTCCACCCCTGCTTGTCTCCTCCTGCAGAAGCCTGTCTCTTCTCCCCAGGGAATTACACTTTCTGGTGAGTCTTGGGGGCTGGAGGTAGTTTCTGACCAGGAGAAGCCAGGAAGCCTTTGAACAGCCAGTAACGTTCCCATGAATGACAGGGTCTACCTGAGAGTTGAGCTCTCATGGCTGGGGTTGAGCGGTCTCCCTGGGGGAAGCTCTAAGTCCTTCCTCCCTGTTCCTTAATTACAGTTAATAAATGGGCTTGGGCCGGGGATGAAGGGGGGGCAAGAATCACTGAGAGGAGGGATGTGCGTGGGTTTGGACTTTCCTGCTGCTGCCTGGCTTCTCTTTGGCCGCTGCGGGTGGGTGTGATTCACCGTGGGGCTCTGCTCCACCCTCTCACCATGCATTGTGGGGGCTGTGGCATGGATGGAGAGCTGGCGGTGGCAGGAGCGTGGCCTCTGAAGGTGTGGCTGCTGAGCTCCTAGAGTCTGGAGATCATTTGGGCCCAGCCCCCTTTTGGCTGGGAAGCTGAGGCATAGAGAGGTGGGATGGTTCCCCAGGACACACAACGACCTGGTGGCAGAACCCAGGCTGGAGCCCGGGGCCCCCAACTCTTTATCCAGGCTCCTTACTACTGCCTTGACAGAGATCCTGTGGCCTGGGGCTGTTTCTGTCCTCTGTCATTACCACCACCCGTGTTTATACAGTGGGACTGTCACTGTTGGCTGCATGGGGGCCTTAAGACCAGGTCTCTTTCCTTCTCCAAAGGTGACACTGAAATTTGGAGTCTTCTCATTCTTCAAATGTGAAGAGCAAAGGCCTCTCCCCCATGTCCATTCCCAGAATCTGACATCCTGGATCTGGCTTCTGCAGTCCAGGCCTTGGGATTTCCCACTGGTAGATTCTGTTGCAGGGACAGGTGACATGCATTGGCTTAGAGAGTATGGGCCCCTCTAAAACAGTCCTGGAAGAGGCTGTTTCCCCCTAGAGATGCCTTTAGTCGATCATCCTGGCTGATCCATACCCAGGAGCACAGCCGCACCAGAGGTAGAAGGGCAGGACAGGCCCCACTCTGGGGGCTCAGTCTGGCTAGCAAGAGAAGACTGATCCTGGGAAGAGTGAAATGATGACAATACTTATTTAAGAATGATTTGGTTTCAATCACGTTTTGTACGTAGGGGGACAGTTTTCGTAGTGTTGAAGCACTGGGGCTCTGGAGCAAATTGCCTGGGTTTAAACCCTGGCTCTGCCGCTTACCAGGTGTGTGACCTTGGCCAAGTCACTCACTCAGTGTCTCTGTGTCCTTGGTTTCTTCTCAGCAAGCTAAGGATAATAAGGGTGCCTACCCCATAGAGTAGTTATGAGAATGAATATGAATTAATGTGTCTAAGGCACTTTCAGTAGTGCTGGCACACAGAAAGCACAGCATAACCTGTTTTTATCATTAAAATGATCCCTAAGCTCTTATCTTGTTTGGCCCCAATAACTAGCAATGGCTGGTAACCTCGCCACAAGCTGTTTCTCCAGGGAGTATAAATCAAGTGCCAGTGGGTGGAGTGGGGGACACTGAGCTCATACAGGCTGGCAACGGGCCCTGAAGGTTCCCAGGGAGAAGGTGGGATTAGACCCAGGCCATAAAGAGAGAGCAGCATTTGCTTAGGTCAGCCGGCAAATGCCAGTTGGGCTGCCACTGTGTGGGCTGGGTGTCGCAGGCATAAGGGGTGAGGTGAAGGCTGGAGGCCAATTTTTTAGGAGAGGATGTGCCTCCTAGTCTTTGGGGAGTCTGTGCCCTTTCCTGGGGGTGTGCTGGGCATAGTAAACTCCCTGCTCCGTCAACCAACTGGGGGGTTAGTTGAGTCTTCAGTCCTAGCCTCTGGGTAACCCCATGGACTGTGTATTAGTCTATTTCTGTTGCTTATAACAAAATACATAGACCTGGATAATTTGTAAGAAAGCAAAATTTATTGCTTACAGCTTCAGAGGCCGGGAAGTCCAAAGTCCAGGGAACACATTTGGTGAGGGTCTTGGTGATGGCGACCATGATCCACGGGTCTCAAATGGCAGAAAATGGTGGAGCAGAGAGAGACTCTCACATGCTCTCCTTTTAAAGCCCTCAGAACCACACCCCTGACCGTCATTAATCCATTCACTACAGCATGGTCCTACAATCTAACCATCTCTTCAAGGCCTCACCTTTCAATTACCATAATAGGATTTCTCACCCTTTTAACACTGTCATGGTGGGGACCAAGTCATCAACACATCAAACTTTTGGGAGGGACACAATTCAATCCATAAGCATCCCCTTACAGGACGATTGCAAGCTGCCCTCCTGGATGAGTGGTGTCTTCCTGTAAGTGCTCCTGGGGATGCTGCCCACCGCGGCTGGTCCTGAGGCAGCCTGCCCTGGCTCTGGGCCCCAGTGCATGGGAAATCGGTGTGCAAGGCTGGGGGTCATCCCCGGCACTCCTGCCCCTCACACATGCACAGTCTGAGTGACTGTCCTCACCATTAACATCGTGGGAGGATATCTCCCTTCCTGTAGAGGCACTGGCAGGGGCCAAGAGTCCCGATGATGTGGTTGGGGTCTCCAGGTCAGCCCTGTGCCCGTTATTTCTTGCTGTTCACGTTTCCCTGCAACCAGAGCCTCCAAGAGAGGTCTGAGCAGCCGGCAGGTGGTGGGGAGGACTGGTAGGGCCTGCAGGAGAGGGGTCAGGCGGAGCAGGAGCTGGGAACCAGGCCTCCCACTCTCTGGATCGTTAGCCCCTCCAGCCAGAGTCTTCTGGTGACACGACAGGAAGCAATGAGGAAATTCTGTCCTCGTTAGTGATCTGGTCAGAGCCAGAGTGGTGTGATGGGAAAAGTAGTGGTCTGAGGGCCAGGACACCAGAGGTCAGCTCTGGCTCTTCCAGGAGTAGCTGTGTGATCTCATGCAGGTTGCTTCACCTCTCTGGGCCACCTCAGAGCCCTCTCTTGTGAAATGAGGACGTTGTACTGAACACTCATGAGGGGCCCTTTGGCTGATCCTGTGCTTTGTACCTGGCCTTTCATGGGCTCTCACTGTTCCTCCTCCCCCGAGTCTTTTTTCCGGAGTATTCGGGAGTCCTTTGAAGAGGGTTGTTCATGCAGGGAGGTCATGAGAGAAAGTATTAGGTGGTTCCGACCTGCTCTGGGGAGCTCGTCCTCTGGCTGGAGAGAAATA
This sequence comes from Galeopterus variegatus, assembly GCF_000696425.1. Lineage (NCBI taxonomy): Eukaryota > Metazoa > Chordata > Mammalia > Dermoptera > Cynocephalidae > Galeopterus > Galeopterus variegatus. Next base: position 25,824 of record NW_007726462.1, read on the forward strand.
GCTTGCCCACATGAAACGTTAAACTTTTCACTCCTAACTTGCCCTAGGGTAGCACTTTTCACTCTGGGCAGGGCTGCCCACCTCTACCTCCTGATAGCACCAGCCCCAGTGGCAGAACGTTCCTCGGGTAGATTTGCTAAGTGCCAGGGAGAGTTCTGGATGGGGAACCTGTGTCTGACGCCGATTCTCTCTTCTAGGGGAGGAGTTTTATGAAGCCTCACCCTACGAGCCGGTGACCTCCCGCCTCTCGGACATCTTCAGGCTTGCTTCAATCTTCTCAGGTGAGTGGGTTCGTGCTGGGACTTGGCCAGTTGCCCCTTGTCCCTGTGGCTTGGTGGACAGGGCTCTGGGCTTGGACTCAGGCGTCCAAAAAAAAAAAAAAAAAAAAAAAAAAAAAAGAAGAAGAAATAGCTTGCCCACATGAAACAGTAAACTTTTCACTCCTAACGTGCCCTAGGGTAGCACTTTTCACTCCGGGCAGGGCTGCCCATCTCCACCTCCTGATAGCGCCAGCTCCAGAGGAAGAACGTTAGATTGTGTGTGTGACAGTGTGTATAGGGGAGTGGCTTGGGTTTTGGCAGCAGCTCTGTGGCTCTGTCTGTGGACAGGGAAGTGGAGGGGAAGGCAGGCAGGAGGGACGGCGGGGGAGTCTGGGTGGGAGCATGGAGCTGGGAGACTGGCCCTCCCCAGATCAGAACAGTCTTAGCCGTCACTACTCAGGGAACAGCCGCTGCTGCCTTCAGGCCTTTCCTTATCTCCTTGGAAAGCTCTGCCAATAGTGGGACAGGGAGGAACGCGGAGGGGCACTGGGAGGTGGGAAGGCCGTCATGGCCGATCAGCAGAAAGAACGGTAGCCTTACCTCTGCATGCGGGGGCGTCCTGCCCCACTGTGCCCTGATGCTTAGGGACTCTCTGCAGAAGAAACATGCATGTTCATTCATCCCAGATACTCACGAGTGTCCTTTGCATGCCATGACCGGCTCTAGGTGCCAGGGAAGCATCAATGAACAAAGCGAGCCAAGAAACAAATTTGCAAGAAAAATGTAAGACGGCAATGAATGCTGAGCAGAGAATTGAAATAGGATGAGGGACAGAGGTGACTGGGAGTGTCAACATGTGGCTCTGTAGGTCTCTCCTCCTCTTCCCCTGAGCTCTAGTGGCCCCAGCTTGGCAGTCGTTGCTTCTTCGTAGTTGTAAGTTGGTTGATTGTGGGAGAGAGTGACACTGGGGACTCTCTATTCCACCATCTTGACCAGAAGTCAGAGCTTCTCTCTGGAGTGAAAACACTTCAAAGGCCTTCTGGAGCTGGAGATGTGAGGAGGGGGAAGAAAACAAGGTCAGAAAGAGACACTGGAGGTCTGTTACTATCTGCATCCGATTACTGAAAAAACATCAATCAATCAAAAATAAGAAATGTGTTTTATTTCCTTTTGTTACCTCAGAAATAACCTGGAAGTTCTTGATGGGTTAGGTTCAGATGTTTAGATTCTAAGAGACTGTTGTGGCATGTGGGGGACTTGAGTGAAGGCAGCCCTGGGACCCTGTACCCATTCCCAGACACCACCACAGCCCAGAGTCCATGCTCAGGTGTCACATGTTGAATGTGTGTCTTCATCACGTTCTCCCCACATACGCCTATCATCCAGTGGGTCCTGTGTCCCACCTCCACCTCCCAGTACTAGATCCCAAGGGGTGGGAATTGGTGATGAGACTTCATTGGTTCTCATGCTTTAATTAAGGAGCTGGGTTGTGATTCTGCAATGAAAACCCCCATTCCTCTTCAGAGCTCTGGACAATTGGAATTTCATGTGGAAAATTCTGAAATAATAAGTTCAGAAGGACTGCAATTCATCTAAAGGGATACCTAATCCAACTACACATCAAAAATTTGATTCCTCATTCGACACAAACACCCATGACGAATAACCTGATATTCTATGACTTACCTATGGGACAAGTTTCATCCTTTCTCTCACTTTTTTTGGTTTTTTCCTGTATTGTTTCCAAATGAAAAATTTTCCAGTGATTATAAGTCCCAGGAACATTGCAAGCAACATCAAGGTTTTCCAAATTGGGAAAGAGGGAGCTGAAACACAATCCCCAAGAAGTATGTTTGCTGAGGTCTTTGGGGAAATCCATTTTTTCCAGTGCCCACAGGAACTGGGGTAGGAGGTGACATTGGGTCCCTCCCTATCTCTGGTGCATCTTGCTCTAACCAAGCCTTGCTGTGTCAGTGGCAGTGGCTGTAATTCCACCTGGAAACTTTCAGAAAGGTGTCAATTCTAGGTGGGAGAAGGCAGAAAAATAGAGAAAGACAACAAACGAGAGTTATTTAGGTAGGATCTATATGATAAAAAATAAATTTTACTTACTGATATTGATGCCAAAATTCCTTTAAATGGGAAATAAGGAAAGTAGAAAAGGGGAAATACAATCTCTGAATGCTATGGAACTGTAATATCAGTTACTCAACTGAGGAACTAAGCTGAAAGAAAAATTTCCCACTTTTTTGCATATCCCCTTTGCCTCCTTTTCTTTCCATTCAAAGAATACTCAACGGAATACATCCATTGAGTGTTCAAGTAGAATAAGGAAAAAGGCTACGTAGCTACAGCCCTCTTCCCTGTCTACATTGACATGACCAATGTCTGCTTTCTGTAATGTTTGGTGATTGCAACCAACAAGGTTTGTTTTTATCTTTTGTCTTCCAAGGGTAGAATTTTTTGGAACGAGTATTCTATCTCAAAAAAAAAAAAAAAAATCTTCCCCATACCTGAAAGTTGAAGAAGGACTCTTGAGAAGCATTGTTTCCAGGAAAAAGGTTCCATAGTTTCCCTTGGAAAAAGATTATACAAGTCAGAACAAACGTTTTTGGAACAGACTAAAATATTGGCCAATATATTCAAACAGAAGGTTATAGAATCATGGTAAAGGAGCTTTTTAAGAAGCTTTAGCCATACTGACCAGCCATACACACACACACACACAGAGACACACACACACACACAGACACACACACACACACAGACACACACACACACACACACACACACACGCCTTAGGCTTAATTTGGGGTCACTTTGAACATGACATAGTGCAGTCTATTTGGCTAAAGTCACTTGTCAAGTCCAGGAAAATTTCTCTGAGATTATTTTCTGGTGTGAGGTTATCTTTTCATTCATTCATTCACCATATACATTTGTTGATTGCGTGCTATGTGGAAGGCACTGTTGTAGACACGGGATATAAAGTACTAAAAAATGAGAGCTATCTCTGCCTTCGTGCAATTTACATCCTAATCCCCCAGCCTATTACCCTGTCTTAAAAATTAAAAGATTTCTATAAAAAGGCATCATGCTGAGACATGAAACAATTTTTATTTGTGTAAAGTTATTTATATATTACTTCCTGTTGATATTACAACTATTTCTCTCAGCTAGGAGATTCCTTTTCTACTCCCTTTCTGTTGTCTTTTGATGAACAAAAATTCTTAATTTTAATGAACTCCAATTATTACTCTTTCTCTTATGATTAGCCTTTTATGTATCTTGTTTAAAAACTTTTTGCCTATCCCCAAGGTCATGAATATATTCACTTGATATATGAAATGTAAATTTTTTACCTTGTTTTACCTAATAGCCATCCCTTTGGAGATGCATTTCTAGATGGTTATTATAAATGGGATGAATAAAATGGACAGTGATGAGGTTAAAACAAAGGTTAAATCTGCCAAAGGTTGAATGGAACAGAGGGATCCCCCTTCTGGTTTCCCAACATTACAGAGCCCCAAACCAGTTCACTCTGTTTACTCAGTCTGGAGCGATTAAAAAAAGCCAAAAGGCAGAGATTACAGTAAGCAACCTGGGAAACAATTGCTTAGGGCAATAATCACTTAGGTCAATCAAGAAAGGACTCAATTCCCCTACTGAAATGGGTATAATGGCCAGAGGATGAAGAAGAGAGATACCCTCAGAGTAGATGATTTGGGGGAAGGATGAATGGGCTCTTAGAAGAGTAGCCAATGGTTGGTGACATGGTCTGTGTGGGTGTGGTGAAGTCTCCTCTCCTCTGATAAAAGTTAATTTCCCTTGGTTGCTGGAACTCCCTGTGGAGAGAATTGATGACAGTTGAGTTCCTTTGGGAGGATCTGTCTTTAGACAGATAAGGGGAATTCAGAAAGCTCTGCCCTGCATTTTGCTATTTTTCAAGTGCTTTTAATTCAAAATAATCAATAATCAAAGTGACAAATTTTGGGGTAGCAATTCCTGAACAACTTCAATGACCAGTTTTGTTTAAGGAGCAACGCAAGCATAATTGTTAAGAACAAGTAAATTAGATGAATGTAAATAGGATAGAAGTTTTTACATGAACATATAGTTTTGAAAATCTTTTTTCAGTAATTTGAAATCTTAAAGTCGTACTATGTTAAATTAAGTAATAGATATTCGTGAAATGTCTGAGTCATTTCTAAGTAAGTTAAAATACTGAAATATTAATTTAAAGTATAAAAAGTATATTAGTTTAAAGTATATGTATTTTGGCATCTTGTTTTTATATGGTATAGAGAACCTAAATATATTTGAGTCTATTAATAAACCTTGTGTTATAAAGAAAAATGTTTCTAAAAATTATGAAATGGTGCTCATCTACAAAATGCTGACATAAAACAGTTCAAAATTGCTTACTTCCTAGGTTTTCACTAGAAGTTAAGGTTACTAAGAGTTAAAAATTCTAATTAATATGTCATAATTAAAACTAGAAATAATAAGAGGAAAAACTCCTTATGTGAGGAAAGTTAGATGTGTTTTTGGTAAGTAAATTTTACATGAAAGATGTTTTTGTTAAGGAAAAAAGAGTAATTTTTGTTCTTAAAGTGGAATGACTGGTTGTCCCAATATGATAAAAAGGAAAAGTATAGGACAAGTAGCTGAAGGGCTACAAGAAGGTTGTAGAAGGTTTGTGGAAGATGAATCTTGTAAAAGGAATTTTATGTGTGATCAAGCTCGTTAAAATTAGAAATTATTTTTAAGTTTTTCTAAAAATTAAATTTTTTTTTTTTTTTGTCTTTTGACTTTTTCCGTGTCCGGCAACGGATCGCAACCCTCAGTGTTGCCCCTGTACCAGACCGGGGACCGGCAACGGGATTGCAACCCTCAGCGTTGCTCCCGCGCCTCGCTCAGCCAGTGAGCGGGAACCGGTCCGTATGTGGGATCCGAACCCTCGGGCGGGAGCACCGCCGCGCTTCCCAAGTGGCGCACTATCCAGTGCACCACCGGGCCGGCCCCTAAAAATTAAATATTAATATCAACAGTACACTGATGGAAACTGGTTTGATATGTTAATTATAAGGGAAGCATTGTCAATTTCTTTATCAATTGCATCATTATTATAATAAGCTTTTATCAGATCTTTAACCATGGCCATTTTAAGTGTTGTTGCACACAATTAATTGCTTCATTTTTTTTTTGGCAGCTGGCCAGGACAGGGATCTGAACCTGTGACCTTGGTCTTATAAGGCGGCACTCTAACCAACTGAGCTAACCGGCCAGCCCAATAATTGTTTCATTCTGATGCTTTTCTGAAAATTTTTTGTAAGCAACTATAATCCTAAACTGTTGTATCTTCAAGGAGATTCATGGAAATGACTTTGAGAAGTTTAAAAATCATACCATTGGATTGATAAACTTGAAGATCACTAAAAGTTTAATGTGTTGAAGGCTTGGTCACCACTGTGACGGTGTTAAGAAGGTGTGAAATCCTATTATGGTAATTGAAAGGTGGGGCCTTGAAGAGGTGATGAAGTTGATGGTTTAATGGTGGCTGTGGGCATGGTTCTGAGGGTCTCTGCTTTGCCATTTTCTGCCATGTGAGACCCTGCATTACTATAAAGCCACCACCACAGAAGACCCTCATCAGATGTGTTCCCTGGACTTTGGGCTTCCCAGCCTCTGAAACTAAGCAATAAATTTAATTTTCTTATAAATTACCCAGTTCCAGGTATTTTGTTATAAGCAACAGAGACAGACTAATACAAAGCTGCTAACCAAGATCAATCAGAATAAGAATTAATCACATAATACTGAATGGACTGATGAAAAATTATGGGTTCTTATGGCTTTTAAAATTTGAAATGTTGTTGGTTCTTTTAATGTTTTGTTTTTCAGATTTAAGGAAACCTCATTTCTTTTAAGTTATCTATGGCTTATAGTTGTTTGGTAAAGTATACTTTTGTGAACAAAAATTGAAACACTTACTTTTTCTACCTATAGAATTTTTTTTTTTTCCAGCTGGACAGTATGGGAATCCGAACCGTTGACCTTGGTGTTATAACCTACAGAATTTAGAAACTATTTGTGAGTATTCTAATTTTTATGGTAATACTATTATTTGCATAAGTTCAATAAAAATCTGCTCTCTTTATATCAAAATACAACTGGAACTATTAGTTATATTACCAAGGCTTTGACTAGGATGTCATATTTTAAAATGTATATAGAGCGAATCTATAGGTACAGCAGGTGAAGTCTGAAGTCTGTCTTGGTTTGTTTTCCTAGGCTTGAGAGGTTTTTAAAAGTCCAACCTGAGATGCCTTGTCAAAAATTCCAGTAAAGCAAACTTAAAAAGAGCCTATGTTGTCAATCACTATTTTTGCTACACTTATGTAAACAATCAGGCCAAATTTGATGACACTAAACTTACTTTGCAAATAAATTAATTTTACTGATTGCCTTTGGTAGAAATGGGGTTGAGTGTAGAGGAAAAAAATTATGCTTTTAAAGAAGAACTATAGTACACCTATTATTAGATTGTAACCCCGGTTCATTGTTTTCAAGTTTTTATTATCTACCTGTAGATTGAGCTGGATCTTGAATTTTTCTAGTTTCCTCCAATGTCTGGTTATAACTCTTCAACAAAGAACAAGAACTCCTCTGTTCTTGAAGCCCTATAAGCTGAAGTTGGACAACTCGATGTAAATATCAAAGGACAAGTCCCATGCCTGATGTGTGAGACACACAGAAAGTTCACCAAAATGCCCAATACCTTAACCAGACACATTCAACTGTGTGGGAAATGCCCTCACCCATCCAATGCCAAAGGATGTATAAAGACACGAGGTACAGCAAAGCGAGACTTTAATAACGGCCTTGCAAGGTTCAGGTGTCTGAAAGGCAGGTATGCACAAAACAGTTACACTGAGCAATTTATTCCCTAGTGCACACGTCCCTCCCCCCACTTCCTCATTGGCTGAATACAATAGGATGCACAATCTTCCCAAATGGTGCCTAAGATTTATTACCCCCTTGCAAGGAATTCCTTTGTCTGGGGGCTCAGACAAGCCTGTGAAAAAGGCCTAATAAAGTTGTCTGAAGGGTCGGCCCGGTGGCGCACTGCTACAGTGTGCCGCTTGGGAGCGTGGCGGCGCTCCCACCGAGGGTTCGGATCCCACATACAGACCGGTTCCCGCTCACTGGCTGAGCGAGGGGCGGGCGCAGCACCGAGGGTTGCGATCCCGTTGCCGGTCCCGGTCCGGTACGGGCGCGACACTAGGGTTGCGGTCTGTTGCCGGACACGAAAAAAGACAAAAACAAAGGAAAAAATAAATAAATAAATAAATAAATAAAGTTGTCTGAAGAGAGAAACACCAGGGAATGAAGAAAACCAAAGGGTCTAGTAACTAATTACCATCTCAAGGAGAGACTTATCTGTTCATCAACCCTCCAGGAAACAAAAGGGGCTAGCAACTAATTTACCATCTCAATATAACACCCTCAGATAAGTCATTTCTGAAAATGAATCACTTAGAATGTTTTCTTACAAACTGCAAATCAGGATGAGAAATTGACAGCTTTTCCCAAATCATCAGAACAAGACTCCCTATCATAATGAGACTTCTACCCTCTTAATTTTTCCTTGCTGATGCCTACCTTTTTTGCTTGGCAGGATAATGGTGTAGTTAGAATTTCACAGACAGTAGCTTCCACAGGTAACGTGACAAAATGTTGGATCGGTCTTGCCAGATCCAGATTCTTACATGACCAAAGGGATCCTTTAGTTCATTCAGTGGGTAACTTTAACAACAGCCCTAATATAAATGTTGTTCATATTGGGCTAGTGGTTCATTTTATAGAGTCAGAGACCCACTTATTTTCACTCCCTGCTTTAACTTAACCCAGTCATGGGATGCTAGATTACCTAGATGAACAGGGAGGAGTCTGTGCAGTTGCTAACATTTTTTGTTGCACATGGATAAATAGAACAAATAGGCTGCTTGGCTAAAATGGATAGATTTCTCATCAGGCTTATTCTTTGATCTATTCAATTTTAGTTGGTTTGGTTCATGGGAACCATTGCCAAGGGGGATACTTTAAACTCTTAGCATTATCCCCCTGATAATCATAATAGTAGTGTACTATTAACACTCCCTGGTGTGCTGCATCCTTTCAAAAAGTCTTAAATGACTACCTGCAGTCATCTGCTGAACTCTAAATGTTCTCTCTCTGACTGAAATGATGAAAACTCCAGGAAATGCATTATAATGAGGACACTATAACCTATAAATGATGTGTTGAGCCTGAAAACCCAAACTAATGGTGCTGAAAGTTGCACTAATACCCTAAGTTTTAGTCAGTCACACTCTACCCTAGGTGGGAGGCTGATCATAGGGGAAATTGTTAAATAAAACATACAGAAGGCCTTTGGTTTGGACTGAACTCCCGTACTAGGGCCAACAGACCAAACCAAAATGAAATTACTCATGCTGACACTCCATACTACCAAGCCAAAACTAAGTTGTTTATTTGAACTTCCGAGAACTCAGGAGAGAGACAGATAATAGCCAAATACCCAAACAGGCTGATTTTAGCCAGCATGATAAAGAAGATCCCTCTACCTTAATCTTTACAAGGAGAGTAACTTTGAAATGTCCAATCTGCTTTTTGTTCTCTGTTTCTGCTTTTCTTAGTCCTTTTCTATTGGTAAAGCCAACCTCCTCTGCTCAGTTCATCAGAACATTCTATTTTGTAGGCCCACCTTTCAAATAGCATAATGAGATTTCCCACCATCTGAACACTGTTACAATGGGGATCAAGTTTCCAACACATGAACTTTTGGAGGACACATTTAACCCACAGCAGCCTGTCTGTTCAGAGTTTTCTTGGCCTTTCTGTATAGCATTCCTTCCTCTTGGGTTGGGGCAGGACTCCTCTGGAGTGGAGGTCTTCAAGGGAGAAAAGAGAAGTAAAAGAGTGACTTTTCTAGGTTCGCTTTGGGGGAGAAAGATTCTAATTTCTATGACCAGCCTTGGGGAAAGGAATTCTGGTTCCTAGGACTCAATTCAGGGTTGGAAGAGGGGCAGGAGACAGAAGGGAAGAAGAAAGTCAAAAACAATTTCCTTCTGAGGCCATCCAGTCTCTGTTATTTCAAAGTACTGAACATGCTAAGGTGCCATACTTTGGGGTATCACTTTCTGAGCCCCCCAAATAAGAAGGGGAATACTATGAACAATTCTGAACACATAAATTTAACAATTTAGGTGAAATGCACCAATTCCTCAAAAAACACAAACTACCACACCTCACCCAATATGAAATTGATAATTCAAATAGCCCTACAACTATTAATGAAATTAAATTTGTAATTTAAAAACTCCCCCAAAATAAATCTTCATGCCAGATGGTTTCACTAGAAAATTCTACCAATTGTTTAAAGAAGAGTTAGGGCATGGTGCTCATGATGCCAACGTGAAGGGTTCGGATTTCCTTACCATCTAGTTGCAAAAAAAAAAAAAAAAAAAAGAGAAAAAGAGCTTCCTAACTCATTTCATGAAGATAGTGTTAACCTGATACTAAAACCAGAAAGAGATATTACAGACCAATATCCCTGATTAATACAGAGACAAAAATTCCTAACAAAATATTAGCAAATAAAAGTAAGTAAAATATAAAAACAGTCAGACAACATGGTCAATTGGGACTTATTTGGGAATTTAAGGCTGTCAATATTCAAAATCAATCCATGTAATCCACATTAACATGCTAAATAAGATTACATGATCCTGTTAATTGATGAAGAAAAGCATTTGACAAAATTCAGCACTCTTTCATCATAAAAACTCAGATAACAAATAGATGGGAACTTCCTCAACCTGACATATCTACAAAAAATCTGTAGCTAACATGATGCTTAATGATGAAAGATTCCCCTTAAGATTGGGATTAAAGTGAGTACGTCTGCTCCCTCCTCTTATTTAACATAATGCTGGAAGTTCCAGCTAGTGTCATAAGGAATGGAAAGGAAATAAAGTCTCTCCTATTTGTACATGACATGATTATCTGCATAGAAATTCACACAAAATTTACAAAAAGAAACTCCTAAAATTAATAAGTGAATTCAGTAAGATCAAAGAATACAAGATAAACATACAAAAATCAACTTTACTACTATATACTCTTTCTCTTTTTTTTTTTTTTTGGCAGCTGGCTGATACGGGGATATTTCTATATACTCTCAATGTACATGTGGGTGTTGAATTAAAAATAACATAGCATTTACAATTGCTCAAAAAATAATAAAATGTTTAGATATCAAGCTAACAAAATATGTACAAATCTCATAAGTTGAAAACTATAAAATGCTGATAAAAAAACTTAAAAAGCTAAATAAATAGACATTGCTTTGTCTCCCATGGATTTGTCAACCCTCTTCCACTGGGTGATGGAGACACGAAGGATTACTCAAAGCCCATCTCTTCTGAGCAGTGAGAAGCCCCGAAGTGGTTAATCTCCCAGAACCCTCAAGAGAGAGGCATTCCTTTTATTTGGGAAATTAACCACGAATTGGAGTTCTCGTCCTGCATTTATTCTCCAGACCAGGAAGTTACAGGAAGAGAACATAGGTGGAGTTATAGTTTAACAATATAGGCTGGTAACATTCAATAAAACAAGCAAAGTGATATTCCATAAGGCAATTTAGATGATCCACCAAAAAAAAAAAAAAGCCTGATCTTAGCAAACATTCCTTCTCCCTACAGAGCTTCCCAGTGTTTTTACATATCAATCAGTGACTTGTCTGTCTTTGAACCAGTAACCTTGCTGTATTACAATTTTTTATCTTACAACAGAGACTATAGCCTGGGGAAAATTTCCTGTTTTTTGCAAGGTCAACATTTTATATGTACTTTTAAGAAGTTAGACTAAATGTGAAAGTGCAAGAAACTAGGCCCTGTGAAATATATTTGCTTTATATTATACTCCACGAATAGACATATAGACATAGCATGTTCATAGGTTGGAAGATTGAACCTAACAAAGTTGTCAGTGCTCCTCAAATTGATGTGGAGATTTAAATCAATTCGCACCAAAATTCAATCAAGATTTTTATAGATGTAGACAAGATTATTTAAAAATTATATAGTAGAGTAAAAGTCCTAGAATAGCTAAAACAATTTTTAAAAATAAGAATAAGGGCCAGCCCGTGGCTCACTTGGGAGAGTGTGGTGCTGATTACACCAAGGCCACGGGTTCAGATCCCTATATAGAGATGGCTGGTTTGCTCACTTGGGAGAGCATGGTACTGACAACACCAAGTCAAGGGTTAAGATCCCCTTACCAGTCATCTTTTTTTAAAGAAAAAAATAAGAATAAAGTGGGAGGAAATAGTCACTGAGATTCTAAGACTTATTATATAGTTACAGTACTCAAAACTGTGTGGTACTGGTGGTGGGATGTTAATGATATGAATGGTGGCAGGGGCCCTCTAGATAGTTTCAGGATGGGAGTTGGTCACCAGAAAGACCAAGGCTTGATCAGAGGGCTGGAACTTTCAACCCCAACCACCAGCCTCCAGGGAGGGGAGAGGGACTGAAGGTGAACTTGATAATCAGAAGAGAAAACTGAAAGGTGCAGAACGTGGATCCCTGGGGAAAGACTCCATAGGGGTGGAGAAAGATAAATCATAAAAGCTACAAAAAAAAAAAATGGTTAAGAGCCAAGGGCAGCCCCTACTGACAGACAGCAGGAGTGTGGGGCACCACTGTGCAGGCAGCTCACTGCAGCCACAGACACCAACTCCACATGGGTGGGTGGCCACAACCACTGCCACAAGCACCACAGCTGTAATGGCAGCCCACTGCCACAGCAGAAGATACTGATGCTGCAGCAGTCACTGCCACCATGCAGGTGGCCCACTGACCACATGACTGCATCGACACAAGGAAGGTCACCAGCAGAGCCTGGGAAGAGAGGTGAGCAAGCACAGATCCATGACCCAGTGGCCCAACCCATAGTGGGAATTATGCTGCCCCCCATGGTAGCACATTTAGAGGTGGAAGGTATGTGCACAGTCCATGTGACTACCTTGATCCAGGGAGAGATACATGTAGAATCTCCAGAGAGTGCAGGATAGCCAAATAGAGTAAAGAAGAAAGTTCCTACCCACCACTAACCCATCTCCTAACCAGGAGAAGCAAGGACTTGGGAGGAGTCTCTGCCTGTAGGAAAGAGGAAAGAGAAACACCACTGAGAGTCACCCATTCAAACTGGGGAGCTTCAGTGTACCCCAGTGCATCCATCAGGGTCATGAGACATTTACCAGGGTGCCAACAAGCCCATCCAGGGTCACCCACCCCAGCCAAAGAGCAAGAGGTCACCCAGGAGCTTCTCCCAAGAACTCAAGAGATTGCCCACATACTTGACAACCCAACACAGAGTCACTAACTCCAGCAAGGAATCACTAAATGCCCCAGTGCCTAGGCCATGGAGGCACTCATACATGACTCTGACATTAAATACAGCCAAAGTATCCACATGGAGACTAAAACAATACTAAATACTAAAACACCCTATTCAGTGGTCAACATACAACACATCTACTGGAGGAAGTCTCTCTCCTCAAAGCCCACTCCAGAGTAATAGAAGAAGCAACTGCTCTACTAGATGACCAGACTTCAACAAAGAGACACTGGAAATATGACAAAACAAGAAAACATGACATCACCAAAGGAATACAATAATTCTCAAGTACCAAACCAGGAAACCCTTCAAATGACTAAAAAGAAATTTTGAACAACAATCTGAAGGAAGCTCAATTAGATACAAGAAGACTCAGTTAGACAGCACAATGAAATGAGAAAAACTGTCTAGGATATGAAAGAGAATATTTACAAAGAGATCAATACCTTAAAAAAGATTGTAGCAGAACTCCTGGAAGTGAAGGATTCATTCATGAAATAAAAACCATGTGGAGACCGGTTCCCGCTCACTGGCTGAGTGTGGTGCGGGCACAACACCGAGGGTTGCGATCCCGTTGCCAGTCCCTGGTACAGGCGCAACACCGAGGGTTGCGATCCTGTTACCGGTCAGTAAAAAAGACAAAATGGAAAACAAACAAACAAACAAACAAACAAAAAAACACAACCAAGAGCTTAAGCAGCAGGTTAGAGCAAGAAGGAAGAATTTCTAATCTCAAAGATGGCCTTTTTCAAAACCCAGGGGGAAAAAAAAAAAAAAAAAAAAAAAAGAATTTAAAAAAGTGAAGAAAATCTAAGAGAGCCAACAAACAATGTTAAGTGCACAAACATCTGAATCATTAGCATTCCAGAAGAGGAGGAGAAAGGAAAAAGCATTGCAACCAGATTCAATGAAATAATAGCAGAAAACTTCCCAGGTATAGGGAGAGACATGGACCTTCAGATCCAGGAGGCTCAAAGATTCCCAAACAGATTCAATTCAAAAAGGTCCTCTTTGAGACACATTAAAGTCAAAATGGCAAAACTCAAAGACAAGGAAAGAATCCTAAAAATAGCAAGAGAAAAGTGTCAAGTCACCCATAAAGGAGTCTGCATCAGACTAACAGTAGACTTCTCAACAGAAACTCTACAAGCCAAAAGAGAATGGGATGATACATTCAAGATACTAAAAGAAAAAAACTAGCTAAGAATACTGTTCCAAGAAAGGCTATCCTTCAGAAATGAAGGAGTAATAGTGTATTTCCAAACAAACAAAAACTGTGGGAGTTCACCACTACATGGCCAGCCCTATAAGAAATCCTCAAGGGAGTCTTGCATCTGGAATCCAAAAAACAGTACTCACTACCACAAATACACAAGAAAGAACAAAATCCACTGGTGGAACAAAAATGCAAATGAGAAAGAGAAAGAAACTATATCTTACCAACTCAAAAAACCTACAAACACTGAAGACAAACAATCAAAGGGAAAGAGGGGGCTGGCTGGTTAGTTCACTTGGTCAGAGTGCAACCTCATAATACCAAGGTCACAGTTTCAGATCCCTGTACTGGCCAGCCACTCACTCACTCACTCAGTCACTCAATCAATCAATATAAATAAATAAATAAATAAATGGGGAAGAAAGGAACTAAAGATATTTAAAACATCCTAACAAAAATCAATAAAATGACAAGAGTAAGATAGTACCTTTCAAAAAAACCTTAAATGTAAATAGACTAAATTTCCCACTCAAAAGACAGAGACAGACTGGATAAAAAAACAGGGCCAAGAGATTGCTGTCGACAAGAGATTCATCTCACCTGTAAAGATACACACAGACTAATAGTGAAAGGATGGAAAAAGATATACAAAAAAAATGGAAACCAAAAATGAGCAGGAGTAGCTATTCCTATATCAGATCAAATAGACTTTAAACCAAAAACCATAAACAGAGACAAAGAAGGCCACTATATAAACAGAGACAAATAAGCCACTATAAAGGGATCTACCATGCAAGAAGACATAACAATCATAAATATATATGTACCCAAAATCAGAAAATCCAGATACATAAAGGAAACGCTATTAGACCTAAAGAAAGAGACAGACCCAAGTACTATAATAGTTGAGGAACTGAACACCCATCTCTCAGCACTGGACAGATCATCTAGGCAACAAATCAACAGAGAAACACAGGATTTGAACTACACTTTAGACCGGTTGGACTTGGCAGATGTCTACAGAACATTTCAGCCAACAACTACAGAATATATTCTTCTCATCAGCACATGGAATATTCTCCAGGATAGACCACATGTTAGGTCACAAATCAAGTCTCAACAAATTTTTTAAAATTGAAATCATTTCAGGTATCTTTTTGTACCACAACAGATTAAAACTAGAAATCAATAACAAGGAAAACTCTGGAAACTATACAAATACATGGAAATTAAACAACATGCTCCTGCATGGCGTATGGGTCCAAGAAGAAATTAAACAGAAAATAAAAAAATTTCTTGGAACTAATGAAAATAAAGACACATCATATCAAAACCTGAGGGATATTGCAAAAGCAGTACTAGGAGGGAAGATTATTGCAATAAATGCTTATATAAAAAGAATAGAAAGATTACAAATAAACAACCAAATGCTACATCTCAAAGAACTGGAAAAACGAGAATAATCCAATCCCAAAATTAGTAGATGGAAAGAAATAATTAAGGTCAGAGAAGAACTAAATTAAATAGAGACTCCCCAAATGATAGAAAAGATCAATGAAACAAAAAGTTGTTTTTTTGAGAAGATAAACAAATTAGACAAACCATTAGCCAGGATAATTAAAAAAGAAGAGAAGACCCAAATAACAAAACTCAGAAATGAAAAAGGAGACCATACAACTGATACCACAGAAATACAAAGAATCATTACACACTATTAAAAACAACCATATACCAACAAATTTGAAAAGCTGGACAAAATGGATAACTTTCTGGACACATACAAACTTCCAAGACTGAACCAAGAAGAAACTAAGAAAAACTTGAACTGACCAAGAACAAGCAACGAGACTGAAGCAGTACTCAGCAGTCTCCCAACAAAGAAAAGCCCAGGTCTTGGATGGCTTTACTGCTGAATTCTACCAAACCTTTAAAGAAGAATCAATATCAATTTTCTTCAAATTCCAAAAATTTGAAACAGAGATCATTCACAGGCCAGCATCACCCTGATACCAAAACCAAAGATACAACAAAAAAAGAAAACTATTTTTGATGAGCAAAGATGCAAAAATCCTCAACAAAATATTAGCAAACAAAATACAGCAACACATCAAAAAAATTATACAACATGATCAAGTAGGATTTATCCCAGGGACGCAAGGAGGGTTCAACAAATGGGATACACCACATCAACAAAACCAAGGAGAAAAAAAATATATATGATTACCTCAGTAGATTCAGAGAAAGCATTTGACAAAATTCAACGCTTCATGATAAAGACTCGCACCAAATTAGGTACAGAAAGAAAGTATCTCAACATAACAAAGGGCATTTATGACAAACTCATTGCCAATATCATCCTGAATGGTGAAAATATGAAAGCTTTTCCCTTCAGAACATGAACAAGACAAGGGTGCTCACTCTCACCATTCCTATTTAACATGGTACTGGAAGTACTAGCCAGAGCAATCAGGCAAAAAAGAAATAAAGGGCATGCAAATTGGAAAAGAAGAAGTCAAACTGTCCCTGTTTACAGATGACATGATCCTATATACAGAAAAACCTAAAGACTACAAAAACACTCTTAGAGCTGATAAATGATTTCAGTGAAGTTGCAGGCTACAAAACCAACACACAAAAATCAGTAAAATTTTTATATTCCAATAATGCACTAGTAGAAAAAGAAGTCAAGAAAGCAAGCCCATTTACAGTAGTCCCAAAAAAAAAAAAAAAAAAAAACTAGTGATAAAGTTAACCAAGGAGATGAAAGATCTCTACAACAAGAATTACAACTCACTGCTGAAAGCAATTAAAGAGGACACAAAAAAAATGGAAAGACATTCCATGCTCTTGGATTGGAAGAATTAACATTGTGAAATGTTCTTATTATCCAAAGCAATCTACAGATTCAATGGAATCCTCATCAAAATACCAATGACATTCTTCACAGAAATGGAAAAAACGATCCTACCATTCATATGGAACAACAGAAGACCCAAAATAGCCAAAGCAATTCTGAGCAAAAAAAATAAAGCTGGAGGCATTACACTACTTGACTTCAAATAATACTACAAAGCTACAGTAACCAAATAACATGGTACTGGCATAAAAACAGACACTTGGACCAATGGAACAGAATAGAGGACCCAGAATTCAACCCACATGCTTACAATCAACTTATCTTTGACAAAGGCACCAAGAACATACATTGAGGAAAAGACTGCCTCTTCAACAAATGGTACTAGGAAAACTGGACATCCATATGTAGAAGAATGAAACTAGACACGTACTCTCCATATACTAAAATCAACTCAAAATGTATTAAAGACTTAAGTATAAGACCTGAGATGATAAAACTCCTAAATAAAACACAGGGGAAACACTTCAGGAAGTAAGCTCAGGCAAAGACTTTATGAGTAAGACCCAAAAAGCACAGGCAAAAAAAGATGTGAGGGTCAGAGTCCAGAGCCATGAAGCGAGAAACTGGCCTATAGTGGACACCTTTTCTGGAGCCTTAAAACTACAGGGATGCAATGTTTGTGAGAGGGAGATACACAGTAACCCAGGAAAACTAGGAGTAGAGACATCTTCACTTCATGTTTCAAAGGAAACTGAAGTACCAGCACAATGACATTTCACAAACCTCATCAGAAAGATGCCATTTTGGGATGAGGCACAAGTGCTTCCCCTAAAGGATGGATGGCCGTTTGAGGTGCTCTTTGATGTTAGGACAGGAGTTCGATGGGCAGACATAAGGCTCTTTCAGACAGAGGGAACAGCAAGACCAATGGCTTACAGGTGGGTAAGTGGTCCAGGTAGGGAGCTCCAGCAATCAGAAGGAGCCCTGTTGTTGGAAATATAGGAGAAGGCTTTGGAGAGGAGGGAGAACTTGTGTTGGGTCTTGAGGGATAGGCAAGAATGGGAGAAAGGAAAATTGTTTCCTATTCTTCTCTCTGAATGTCCTTGGGAGAATTGGGAATCATGGTGGAGTACATAGCATTCCCGTGCTGTGATGTAGATTCAGGGATTCTCTTACACAGTTTCTACCTCAGCTTCCCTCAAGCATTTAAATTACTACCACAGAGGCTTCTTTTCTTTCCTCTTCTGCCTGAATCTATTCTTGTAACTGTACAGACTACAGAAAACACACTACAGAGTTTCACGGCAAAGCCACTAAGTACTTACCCAAATTTATGTCTATGTATGAGACTGTACATTTATCTGACAAGAATTAACAGATGTTAGAATTTTAAAAATTAGGTCTGCCACTTTATAAAACAACCATTGTTGCATCCTGTCAAGTCTCTAGGTTTTTAAAAACAATCTTCAAGATATTTCTTCCTACCTACAAGTACGAGGACATGCACTATACAAGCTGCCACCACAGAGGGTCCGTGGTCATAGAGCCGAGATCTAGATTTCAGGACCACAGTTATTAAATGGAAAGCTTATCTGAGTAGCTAAACATGAATGACATTGAGAGGCACTACTGTATTTGTAGATTATATTTTTTAGCACATTGTAAGCACAGTGATAATTTAGGATTCTGTTATGATTTTTAAATTTTTTTTACTGATTGTACTGATATTATTACTTTTACTATGCTATTTTATCTTCCTCAAACTCAATGCAAAGAAATAAAACAATCTGAAGAAAAATTTGTCCTTACTGTTCACAATAAAAAGAGTCTGTTTCAACCAGTCCCGTGATGTCCACCAAGCCACCACAGGAAGCACCCTGGGCTCCCAAGCCAGGGCAGTAGGGGGCTTCGGGCCTTGGCCACATCCCCCGGACACCCTCAACCTGCCCAGCAATGACCACCAATCTGCCACTGGATACCCCCTGGGCTCCCAAGCCAGGGTGATGGGGGGCCTAGGGCTTCAGCCACACACCCCTGAAATCTGCATCCAAGCAAACACTGGAAGCTCCTGGTCTCCCCTGAAGGAATGAGGGGGGTGAAATGGGCCTCAAACATGCCCCCCTCCTTCCTCCTTCTCCCACCCTATTTCCTTCCCTGTTCCCATCTTCCCCTCCCCAACCAACTGCTCCTCAACAACATCTGAGAATTAAAAAAATAATAATAATAAATAAATAAACTTAAAAAAAAATAAAAGAATAGCCCTTGGTATATGTCCAAATATGGAACCTGAATGACATATTAGAAAAATTAAATTAATTTCTATAAATTAGAAATACAGTTTTAGAAGTAATTATGTCATTGTGTTAATATTTACCTCTTTCGAAGTCTTTGCTATCTTGCTTATAACACTGAGTTGAAGAACGAGAAAGCCTTTGCCTATGGCTGTACTTTTTAAACTGTACATGAATACGTCCTGTTATTGCACATAAATATTCACAGTAAATTACTAATTTGCAGACCAATTTTGTTTCAATTAACAAATGAGGTTATTAAATGTGGCTTTTGAACTAAAAAAAATAAGATATTCATTTTATCTATTTAAACTCACCACAATATCTAGTTTCCCCTGCCAACTTGACCCATTATTTTATAATTTGTCTTCTTTTATTGATATTATCTATATACATATTAGTCTCTCTACCCAGACTGCAATTTCTTTAAGGAACAGATGTTGGAATCGATCTCATCTTGGAATCGTGAGTACCCTACCCAGAGTAGGTACTTATTAAATATTTAAGAAAATGAAAAAAAAAAAAAAAACAGTCTGCTTCATTCCACGGGCCTGGGCATATTGTACAATAGGAAGCACTTAACGGCTCAAGTGAATGAATGTACCATTTTGATTCTGATCCACTGAATAGAATCTCATTCATATTCAGTGACCGGACTAACTCCATATGAGCTGTGATAGACTGAACCATTTTTTGCAGTATCCCAAGATCTCACTAAATAAGAAAAGATCCTACACAAGGAATTATAACAATTGATCTGCCTATAAATTATATCTACAGGCTCTTTCTTTAGCATAAGGTGGAAAAGGGGACCCTTTCCTGAGTACATGGATACAAGTATTACTGTTGCCTAAAGATCGCTGGATTGATACTGTATTGTTATAATAAAGATAAGGAACACATTGAAATCAATGTCAGATTAAGAAAATTCCACAACTTGTCTCAATTCTTCAAATAGTGGAGCAAGTTCCTCTTCTAGGCTGACGATTAGTCCTGTATTGGTACTGCTGCTTGCTATGACACTCACCACCAAAGGCAAATGGTGAAATGGAACCACCTGGTAGGTGTTACAGTAGCAGATGATACTTTTATTTTTTGAAAGTCCAAGTTTGCTCCCTTGGTCTGTTGCAAGGGCAAAAGTACATAAGAAACCAGGTCTCAAAGCATGCTCTGGAACATTATCATCGGCCACTTTAATAACAGATACTCCATCTCTATCTGACACAACAATAGCATGGAGTCCTTCCACACATGGTTGCTTTTTATACAGGAATCACTTTAGATCATCAGCCATAACGAACCCTTTCTCTGGCAGGGCCAATCTCCACACCTGGGTTTCTGGGCTGCCAGGTTCCCTGTTACACTTTTAAAGGTTACAAAGCACTTTCCCATACTCCATGGTGTCAATGAAAATCTCAAAACCTGTGTACTCACCAGCGATTTTCAGATAGAGGAAGGCTTCTTCCTGGGCTTCTTTATCTCTGAAAGATCATAACCCCCCCCAATAAACTACTGAAAGAACACAGTTTTGAAAATGTTGATATAGTACAAACCCTCCCATTTAAAAAACAAACAAACAAACAAAAAATAACGACTGGCAAGCTGGAGCCACTGCAGCTCAGAGGAACGGGAGGAGTGACCTACAGAATTCGTGAAGGCAGAAGGCACGATGACAGAAAGAAAGGACTGCTCCTATTGTTTCAAGCCCTGGCCACTTCAAGGGCGGTCCTGGTGAGCACACAGAGCAAGATCTGGTAAATGCCACAGCTATGCCCTTCATATGAAGTTGCTTGGAGGCTGCAGGGAAGAAGAGGGCCTTGGTGGTTCCCAGTCCAGCAAGACCACTAACAGGGTTCCTGTGGACCCATCAAGGAGTGAGGGGCTGCAGACAACTCATAAAAGAGGCCATTCATTGGGGGACCCAAGGAAGAATGATGCAACACTTCAGTGTCTTATCAGGATTGTCTATCTGGTGTGGCCACCCCAACTGGACACTGAAAAAGGGACCACAAAAGGAAAGCAGAGACAGGAAATACTGACAGGACAGAAGAAACTAGAGGGATGGAGAGGGGTGTCTGAACTTGATGCCTTCACAATGTCAAGATAAAAAGAAAGGGGGAGGCCCAGTAGCAGTGGTCGTCTTTAATGCTGCATAATAGAACAGCCACAGTAAGCTGGTACCGCATGGAGAGGTGCCATTTCACAGCCTTTACATGCAAAGACTTTATTTCATTTTGATTCACATAAAATCCTGGGAAGTACTAAACAAAGCTCATAGAGAAGCGTGACTTCTCCAGGGCACCCTGCTGATCTGGGAATTAACCACACATCTAATGATCTTAAGTGTAATGCCACATCCGCTCCCCTCTGAGAGTTCAATAAATCTTCAATTAAACAATTTCAATGACCTTTGTAGCACTTTTCACCTCATATTTTTCAAGATTTCCTTTTGATGGAGTTTGTATGTGTTGTCCCCTCCAAAACGCATGTGGAAATTTGATCCCAAATGTGTCAGTGTTGGAAACTGATTAAGTCATGGGGGTGGATCCCTCATGAATGGATTAATGCTCTCCCTGGGGACAGGGGAGCCTGAGTGAGTTCTTGCTCTATTAGTTCCCGCAAGAACTGGTTGTTTATAGGACCCTGGCACCTCCTCTCTCTCTCTTGCGTTCTCTTGCCATGTGATCTGCTTGTACCTGCTGGCTGCCTGCCACTTTCCACCATGAGTAGAAGCAGCCTGAGGCCCGTGCCAGATGCAGCTGTCCCAGAATCGTAAGCCAAATAAACCTCTCTTGGGCCGGCCCTGTGGCGCACTGCTACAGTGCGCCGCTTGGGAAGCGGGGCGGCGCTCCCGCCGAGGGTTCGGATCCCACATGCAGACCGGCTGCTCACTGGCTGAGCGAGGTGCGGGGGCAACACCGAGGGTTGCGATCCATTGCCGGTCATGAAAAAAAGACAAAAAGGGAAAAAAAAAAAAAAACGAATAAACCTCTCTTCTTTATAAATTACCCAGTCACAGGTATTTCTGTTATAACAACACAAAATGGACTAATACAACTTTTCAGTTCGCAAGTTTGTTTACTTCTTTCTGTAAATACTTTCCTGCTTAAAATATTCTACATCATCAAACAGTTAAGCACATATTTTCTAACTTTTTATATATTTATACTAATATACACACATAGTTTTCTAATAAAAATTGGATCACACTATATATGTTATTTTCTGACATTCTTATTTTATGTCAAAACCAATATTATATTATTCATAATCAAGATGGTTTTCTGTCTTTCCTATTACAAATGATGCTGCTATAAACATCTTTGTATATAGATGGCTAGGCATACCTCTGATCACTTCCACAGAATGAAGGTCCAAATTGCATTTGTCATTAGAATAAATTCTTGAACGTGCAATTGCTGGACAAATGGGACTAGAATTATTCTTATGTATATGTACAAACCTATCTATTTCCTACAGGCAAGAAGTGACTGCACATATTTTTTGGTCTCTGTCAGGCTTATCTCTTAAAGTTAATGTAGAAGCCAACCCTACAGTTTGCCTTTCTTTGGCATCAATTCGGGACATCTCACTCTTCTCAAGGAAAACCTCCAAACTATCAACCCTGAGGAGGGGAAACAAGTTTACTTGTGTATGAGTTATTCTGTGTGTGGCACTGTTAAAAGCAAATAGCCTGTATTATCTCATTTCCTCCTCACAACAGCCACCCAAAAAGTCAAGTACTATTATTATTATTTTACAGATAGGGAAACTGAGGCACAGAGAGGTTGTGTAACTGGCCCAAAGAAACACAGGCAGCCTGGCTTCAGAGACTGTGCTCCTATCCACTCCTTTATGGAACCTCTCCTCACCAATTTTGAGTTTCAGTGCCTGAGACCTACTAGATGGTAGGTTGGTAGGTTCTTAATAAAAAGTAATTAAATTAATGAATTCTTTCCTGCCCTATTTCACGTGCATTTACCTTCCTGGATTTCTTTCCCAGGACTTTGGGTAGAAGACTGGATTAAAAGTGGACTCAGGGCCCCGTTTCCTTGGAAACTGCAAAGTGCAGAGAACTAAAGTGTCATTCCCAGAAACTCTTTATCTCATGCTCAGCATCTGGGCTACTTGTTTGTGTCAAAGTAACTTGGATCCCCCAGGCAAGAGTGGGATGTTTCGTTCTAGTGACATAATTTCAAGCCCCAAAACCTAGATTGTGAATTTAAAAATAAACAAATGAATAAATAACAATGGATGGATGGGGGATGAACAGATGGATGGATTATAATAAAATGAAAAAGTTTATTAAAATGTTAATTGTACAATTCAGATGGCAGGTATATTGGTATTCAGTGAAAATTCTTTCACCTTTGCTATAAGTTTGAAAAGTTTCATAATAGTGCTCGCTTCGGCAGCACATATACTGAAGTTTCATAATAAACTGCGGAAGTTGCAGGGGGGGGGCGATTGAGAAGGGAAGAAGTGTGTTTTCCTGCTGATAACAGAGACCAGAAGTACCACTGGCTTAAACAAAACAAGGATTTATTTTTCTTTCATGCAAAATGAATTCAGAGGATGGCAATCCAAGACTTTTCTGGCATCTCAGAGATGTCATCCATACCCCAGCCTTTGGAAGCCAGAAAATTATATTATTTGGTAACGCACCCTAGACCCGAATGTCGGAGGTGCTTAAAATGGTTCATTGTGTCTGGTTTTCTTTCTCTTCCTACTCTCATTTAGCTCTGTAGTAAAGGATTGTCCTCTTGCATGGACCCATCCACATGCAAGCAGAAGTTAGCTGACTGCCACAGAAGCGTTTTCATTCATTCGCATCTTCCCTTATTCACACATCAAAGTCTTTTTATTTTTCCACTCAATTCTTCTATTATATAAAAAAGAAATAAAAAAGGGGAATATTAAATAATACTTACTACACAAGGGTACTTTAAAAAGTTCGTGGAAAAATAGAATTGAAAGATAACACGAGGCTTTCCATGAACTCTGTGAAGGACTGTCATACGCATATCACACAAGAATGATTCAACCAGGCAAACCCAGAGAAACGCGAACACTAAGGGAGGCAGGGCTGGAATTTTCCTCAGTGTGTACAGTTCGATGCAGTTTCAGTTTTTATTCTGACCTTCCCCAGTGGTTTCTGCCCAGCAAGTGAGAAACAACACCTCTGAGCCAATCACAGAACTGATTCCAAAGAGCAGCACTTACTGTTTCTCACCGTGAGCAGACAAACTCTGGTTTCTTTCTTTTTCGTTTCTTCCACATGAAAGACTCTCAGTGTAACAGAGAGGACTGGGAACTACTGATGACCCTTCTTCGGTGGGCTGTGATTTTCAGACAGACTGCAAGAGGGTGAGTGGGGGAGACCGATTAGAGCCAGGGCAGCAGGGCCTGGGAAGGGACATGCTGAGAGCTGAGAGGGGCCTGCAGGGAGGGGCTGGCACAGAGAGAGGCTGAGGGGCTTGGGGCGGGGGGTGGGGAGGCAAAGGGTAAGGACCTGCAGAGGTTGGGATTTGGTGGAAGGGGGACGACCTGAACAAAGAAACTTTCCAAGTCCATGTTCTTAAGAACATATTATCATATGAAAGGAGCAAGGAACCCTTAAAATCTGTTCTGTTTATCTCTAGCATTTCTAGTGTATTCTGAAATGTTCTGAAAGAGATGTGCCTTATAGATTTCCATGTAAAGATGTTCATTAGAGAACTACTAATAGTACAGAAAAATCTGAACCACCATACATAAAGAACAGTGGCAAATGAATAAACAATGCATGGTTCAATCACAAAAGGGATTCTTTCATTTAAAAAAATTTTTAAAAATTTTTTTATGTTTATTTGCTTATTAATATTATTATATTTTTACCTTCTAAGAGGTTGCAGAGCAGTTGAGGGGGAGGAGGAGGGAGGAAGAGAGAAGGAAATAGGGTGGGAGAAGAAGGCAGGAGGTGGATGTGGTTGAGAGCCATGGCACCCCCCTCATTACTGCAGGGGAGAGAAGGGGTCTTCCAGTGGTGGCTTGGTCATTGCTGGGCTGGATGCAGATGACAGGGTGGGTGGCTGAGGCTTTCAGCCTCCCACCACCCCAGTTGCGGAGCATGTGGTGCTTCTTACGGCAGCTTGGTGGTCATTGCTGGGCTGGTTACGAATGTTGGGGGGTGTAAGGCCCCATAGAAGATCCCAAAGGAGGCACTCCCTAAAACATGGCGCTTTTCTCTTCCGGGTCCTAACAATCTTGCCAGCGCCAAGATGCAGCCTATCAGAAATCATTACCCCCGCCCCCGGCCAATCAACTACCGCCCCGTGTACTAACCACCCTCTCCCGGAACCCGGCTCTATATAAATGTATGCTTCTCCCCTGAATAAAGCGGAACTTCTCTGGTGAACTGTCAGCTCGGGTCCTTCGTCCTTTCAGGGGGCATTGCTGAGGCCCCTGGCCCTGCCCCCTCCCTCGCTTGGGAGCCCAGGGGGCCTCCAGTCCTTCTAGGTTTTACAGGTGTTCTTTGGTAATGTGAGGGCTTTACTAGTTAACATCAAACTTTCTCTAGATCTGTTGGTATTTTGTTTTTTCTTTCAGTTCTGTCTTGTATTATTTGCTGTTCCCACGACTTAAACTCTGCATTGGAACTAATTTGCTGTCCTTTGCTTACTTCTTAAATGGGGGAACTTCCTGTGGAACCAGCACTTGAGTCCTGTAGTTGAGCTAAATTGCTTCTTTGATGCTGATTCCCTGGTTACAGCTTTTTGTGCAGCTCAGGTTTTAATTGTTGACCTTGTACGTACTTCTAGGTCTCATGGGCTTCAGTGCACCTGGGTTGTGAGAAAACTCTGGTCTGAGCCTGAGTCTTTTCAGCAACCTGCACCCCTGGTAGTTCTATATCAGCCTACACAGAGTGATTCTGTGCTGACTGGGAGGCAGATCAGCTGTCCATGCTGTGCCCCGATGTTCCCCTGGTGGGCCCATCTCCCCCACTGCCTGCACTCCAAACACGTCCTATGGGACGGGCCATGTGCAGATCCCTTTTGACGACTCACTGGCCTCTGAGTGGCTCCTTTTCTCAGTTGTCGTGGCTCCTCACTCCTGTGTGGGGCCACCAAGGCTCTCTTCTCCCCTGCAGCATCCAAGCAACGCCATCCGAAGGGCACAGCTACAGCTTTTGCCAGCTCCTGCTCCGTGCTCTCAGCAACTCCAGTCTGGAAGTAAACGGGGTTTGAAATGATGGGAGCAGGCCTTTCTTCTCTCATTGTGTCTTCTCCTGCATTCATGAACCTTATAGGTCTCTCCTCCTCTTCCCCTGAGCTGTAGTGGCCCCAGCTTGGCTGTCGTTGCTTTTTGGTAGTTGTAAATTGGTTGATTTGGGGGAGAGAGTGACACTGGGGACCATCTATTCTGCCATCTTGACCAGAAGCCAGAAAAGGGATTTTTATGCAGCCGTTATGAATTGTGTTTTTAGTGAAGAGAAATTATTTATAATTTTAACAGCATTGTGCCCATACATTACACCTATTTGGTATCTTTTGTGGTATATCTATTTTCTGTCTGTGCTTTTATCCTAAACCTAGAGCATGCTTCCCAATGGCTGCAAGCTATTACACTGTATGAATATAACATTATTTTTTTACCCCTTTACTTTGCATATTTAAATTGTATCTACATTTTGCTATTGTAGATTTTACTATGTTGAACAGCCTTAAACATTAGTCTTTCTGTTAATCCCTATTTTTTTTTAAAGTCTTGTTTTTTGAAGAGCAGTTCCTGTAAGTGGAATTTTTAAGGCCCTTGCTAAACATATGGCCAAAATACTTCCAGAAATATATGCATTCACACTGGCAAAGTGTATGACTACCATTACAGATTATTTAAATACTTATTCCTTTATATTCTTCTCCATTTTCAAAATTGTCTATAATCAGCAAGAAAGAACAATAAATATCCTAAAAAATAACTGAAAATGCTTTTTCCCAACCGTGAGGAGAGCAGTGAAGTTGTTATCTCAGGGACCTCAAGATAAAAATTGCTGCCCCTCTCTAGCAGCATAAAGAGCAGTTGTGAGGAGCTGAGGGTGTGGTAAAAGGCAGTGTCTAGTCTGCAGGTGCAGCAGCTTTCAGTCAGGGATGGAGGGAGAGCCAGCTGCACAGACCTCTCTGTTCCCTTGCCCCCTCCTCACCCCTCCCAATGCCCCTGCAGACCTCCTCACAGGCAGTTCCCAGACCCAGGTACCCGAAGCACAGGGACTATGACTTCGTCCTCAGGCTCCTTTGTTTGGGAGGAAACGGTGTGAGGAGTTAATATTTACTGAGCAGCTAGTATGAGCCACTCACTAGAATGACTCATAACAATTACAATTAAGTAATA
Organism: Galeopterus variegatus; assembly: GCF_000696425.1. Classification (NCBI taxonomy): domain Eukaryota; kingdom Metazoa; phylum Chordata; class Mammalia; order Dermoptera; family Cynocephalidae; genus Galeopterus; species Galeopterus variegatus. Next base: position 53,283 of record NW_007726462.1, read on the forward strand.
CATAAAGAAAACATTCACATAAATTTAAAGAAAAGGAAGCAATGGGCCAGTGTCCTTTCACTGCCCTAACCTCCAGTCTGCAGTTCAGCATGCAGCTTTTGAGACCTTTTGAAATTACACATGTATGTGTGCACAAGTCTATAGCTTTGCTTTTGTTTACTATACAGTCAGTAGGACAGCTCTGCAGCGTGCTTGTTAATCACTTATGACATCTCCATCATGCAGGTTAGTGACAACAAACCACTCTTTCCAACTGCAGAGTGGAATTCCCTCACAGGGATGAGCCGTCACCCTTCTCACCAGTCTCCGGAGGGGCCTGGTCGGTTCCTACTATTTACATACAATGAAAAGCAATGTCACTGTGCCAACCTCTGTACTCGTGGAACTACTGTGCTGGACTAGACGTCACGAGTGCAATTGCTGAGTGAATTGTGCACATTCTGATTTTCACATTTCCCAATGTTTTAGGTGTTACTAAAGTTCACATAGGTTTTGTCACATGACTGAGATCACACAGCTTGTGGATCACAGTGCCATTACCTATTTTCTACCCTCTTGCTGTCCCTAACAAGTAACTTAGTGGGCCTGGCACATTGTGGGTTCTCAGTAAGTATTTGTTGACTGACTGAAGGAAGGAAAATGCAGGTGAGACCTGGTCCTACTCCCAGCTCTCCCACTCACTGGCCTTGTGATTAAGAAGCAGTGGGTTCAGCCCCTGACTGACTCTGGAGCCTCCACAGGGAGTCTGCCCAGATCCTGCCCAGAGTCTTCTGGGCTGTGATGTAACTACGCTTATGGTCAGGAGTTGGCATCTAGAGGAATCCACAGTGTTACTCCCAGTGGGGCACACCTTCCAGTCACTTTGTCTGGACTCCTTTCAACCCAACTTCTTCCCAGCAGGAGGGAACATCACAGGAGTGGAGGGAGGGGGAAGGGAGGGGCCTGGGGCCAGTTCTCAGCCCTGTCCCTGAGGGATCCACCCAGAGGGGCTCTCCTGGGCTCTTCCTCTGTTTAGGGATGCACCAACTCTGAGTGGTCAGGTGGAAGCAAGCTAGAAACACAGCAGGAACAAGCCATGCTAGCTGGCACACCCACAGTGTGGGCACAAGTAAAACAAGGGAGTCCATTGAGGAGGGTCCTGTGTTAATCAGAGGGGATGATAGAGGCCTAGACCTGGCTGCCGCAGGGGAAGTGTGGGGAAGGATTCTGAGTATTTTCCGACAGTAGAGTGGTGGATTTCCTGATGGAATAGCACACGTACATCAAACACATACATATTTTTACGGATGATCTTCCATGGTGGAACCCAACGGTGAAGAGACTTTAGGACACACATTTCACACAGCGGAGGATCTTCTTGGGTCACCACAGTTGAGTTAGGCCTGGGAAGTGGAGGTTCCAACGTGGAATCGTATGTCTTCTTCCAGGTCATAGTGTCTGCCTGTCCCTTCTGCTGTGTCATGATATGCAGCACAGATGAAAATGGCAACTTCCAGGCCCTTCCTCCTACTCAACCTCCTTGTGTACCTCATCTTGGTCCAGCTACCCACCCCTTGCTCAGGTAGGAAATGATTCTGCTTCTGTGTGTCTGAAGCAGACATTACCTGTTCACACCCACTGAGAACCTGGACGTCCCATCTGAAGTGAAGGGTCACCCACCATTAAGAGACAAGCTGAGCTTCTGTTAGGCTCGTGTTCCTCTCTGGACTCTTTCTACCTTGTCTTCCCTGCCTGAGAACTACCCTTTCTCTCATGGCCCCGACTCTAACCCCTCTGATGGAGCTTTCCCCTTTGGCTGACCAGCTCACTTTGCTGTGATTGGACCCGCTGGGCCCATCCTGGCTATGGTGGGTGAAGATGCTGATCTGCCCTGTCACCTGTCCCCAGCGATGAGTGCAGAGTCCATGGAGCTGAGGTGGGTGAGGTCTAGCTTTAGGCAGGAGGTGAACGTCTATGCAGATGGGAAGGAAGTGGAAGACAAACAGGTCACAGCCTATGGAGGGAGAACTTCGATTCTAAGAGACAGCATCAGTGCAGGGAAGGCTGCTCTCCGAATATACAACGTCAGAGCCTCTGACAGTGGAAACTACCTCTGTTATTTCCAAGATGGCAAATTCTATGAAAAAGCCATCGTGGAGCTGAAGGTTGCAGGTGAGCCTCCAGGTTTTGTTATGAAATGTTTCCTCCCTGGGACCTGGGGGAAGAGTCAGAGTTCCAGATGTCTTGGTGCAGTCTCTTGCCCTGTGGCTCTGGCTGGGTTTGGTCAGTGGGGAGCTGTAGCAGAGGATATGGGGAGGGAGACCCTGCAGGATTGCCTCTGGCTGGCTGCATGCCCTTGCCTAGGATCACAACTCCTCTCATGGATACCGTCCATACAAGACTCTCATCTTTCAGGTCTTCAAAAACAGCTCCTTCTTCTCCTTTGTGTATAGGGGTGGGGGGTGATATCCCATTGTAAATGGCCCTGGGGTACCGCACCAGTCCATGTAGTTTTCCCCTCACCACCACCACAATTTATAAACTGCTCCTGAATGAAACCCTCATTGAGATATCCAATGTGCCTGTGCCATCTCTCCTGGTGAGACCCTCCCTGGTGCAGGAGGCTTCCAGGAATGTAGGCTGCTTTATCCTTCCACAGCACTGGGTTCTGATCCTCACATGGAAATGAAAGGTTATGAGGATGGAGGGATCCACGTGGACTGCACCTCCACTGGCTGGTACCCCCAGCCCCAAATACAGTGGAGAGATGCCAAGGGACACAGCATCCCGGCTGTGGCAGCGCCTGTGGTTGCAGACGAAGCAGGACTGTATGCAGTGGCAGCATCCGTGGTCCTGAGACGTGGCTCTGGGGAGGGGCCATCCTGTACCATCAGAAATTCCCTCATCAGCCAGGAAAAGACAGCCAGGATTTCCATCGCAGGTCGGTAACCTTCTTGGCCTTGGGTATACCGAGCTGGAGTGTGGCTATGGAAAGAAGGAGGGTGTGTGATTCTCCCCTGTGTGAGTCTCTCCTGCTGACCTGGATCCTTGCAGTGAATAAAAGGACCAGAGCAGGGACCTGGAGCCTCCTCCTTCCTCCAAGGGAGCTTCTCTCCTCCATAAATCTGGTTATGCCACTAACATTTACTGAAATTTTCCTGTCCAAAAGTGTGACAGGCAATGGGAATTGGGTGGAAATGATTAAGATATGATCCTTAAGCAAAGACAAATGAGAAAATGGGGGGAAAATGTACTTACAACTCATATCATGGAAAAAGAGGTAATCTTGAAATATAAGAAGGTTTCAAAGACCCTTGTAGAAAAATTAGCAAAGAACAAGAATTATTAATTTACAGAAAAGAAAATAACACAGAAAAAGATTCTGAATGTTACTAATTAGAGAAGCATATATTAAAGAATTTTTCACTCATGAGATTGGCAAAACAAAGGGAAACCAAACTGAGGTGGTGGATAACACTTGCTGGTGTCAGGAGCAGGGGAGGTAACAACTCTCGGGCATTTGCTATATTAATTCATTGTTTTTTGGTTTTTGATAGCTGGCCAGTTTAGGGATCTGAACCCTTGACCTTGGTGTTCCAATACCCCACTCTAACCAACTGAGCTAACAAGCAAACCCTAATTTGTTGAATTTTTGACTACATTAGCACAACTGCTATTGGGGGCTATCCAATGTCTATCCAAACTACATATTTGTTGATCCAAAATTCTACTTCTGGAGCTGGCCAGTTAGCTCAGCTTGCTAGAGCATGGTGCTAATAATGCCAAGGTCCAGGGTTCTATAACTGTACCCTTTAGCTACCAAAAGTAAAGAAATAAAATTCCACTTTTTGGAATTTATCTGACAGATCAGATTGCCTCTATGTGGGATGACCCACGTGAAATGCTATTTCTCATAGCATTATGATTGCACAAAGTTACAAGCTATGCAATTGTTTCCTGATGGGGAACTTCCATACAAGGAAATACTGCACAGGTGTGAATGGAAACAAAGAAATTCTCGCTAAACTAATATAGAAAAATTTCCGAGGTACAGTTTACACAGAAAGAGCAAGATGCAGAGCAATGAACATAGAATGCTATCTGTAGTGTAAAGAAGACGAAAAGTAAGAATATATTTCTATCTATGTTTTCTAAATTTAACAGTTATACAACACTCGCTATATGTCAACCACTTTCTAAGCATTCATTTCACCCCTCTAACGTCAGGAGTAGGTGCTATTATTACCCCACTTTACCCATAAGGACACTAGGAACACACAGTTAAGTAACTAGTCCAGGGTCGCACTGCTAGTCAAGTGGAGGAGTCACAATTAGAACCCAGGCCCTCCGGCTCCACAGTTTATGTTCTTCACCATCATATTAAGATGACAAATGAGAAGCTAATCGATGGGGTAGAGAGGAGGAGGGCTGTGTGGTGAGAGACTTGGGTATTAGA
>NW_007726462.1:57727-70560 GCF_000696425.1 Galeopterus variegatus
ACTTTTTGGAATTTATCTGACAGATCAGATTGCCTCTATGTGGGATGACCCACGTGAAATGCTATTTCTCATACCATTATGATTGCACAAAGTTACAAGCTATGCAAATGTTTCCTGATGGGGAACTTCCATACAAGGAAATACTGCACAGGTGTGAATGGAAACAAAGAAATTCTCGCTAAACTAATATAGAAAAATTTCCGAGGTACAGTTTACACAGAAAGAGCAAGATGCAGAGCAATGAACATAGAATGCTATCTTTAGTGTAAAGAAGACGAAAAGTAGGAATATATTTCTATTTATGTTTTCTAAATTTAACAGTTATACAACACTCGCTATATGTCAACCACTTTCTAAGCATTCATTTCACCCCTCTAACGTCAGGAGTAGGTGCTATTATTACCCCACTTTACCCATAAGGACACTAGGAACACACAGTTAAGTAACTAGTCCAGGGTCGCACTGCTAGTCAAGTGGAGGAGTCACAATTAGAACCCAGGCCCTCCGGCTCCACAGTTTATGTTCTTCACCATCATATTAAGATGACAAATGAGAAGCTAATCGATGGGGGAGAGAGGAGGAGGGCTGTGTGGTGAGAGACTTGGGTATTAGACAGTATCTCCATGCTCGTGGCACTCATGTCACTGGCTATCCGTGCGACAGGCGCACGTGCACGGTGCTCTGACACTTTAGGAAGAGAAACATGACTTGCTCTCATGGGGTAAATGAGTGGCCCCCCCCCAAGCGGTTGAGCAGCTGAAGCTCCGGACCCACAGGCTGGGGAGGGGGCGGGCGTGTCCCACCCACTGCCCACAGCCCAGGCCCTTCGTCCCCTTGTCCCCTCGCAGGCCCCTTCTTCAGGAGCGCCCAGCCCTGGATCACAGCCCTGGCAGCGACCCTGCCGGCCTTGTTGCTGCTTCTTGCAGGGGCCGGTTACTTCCTGTGGCGACAGCAGGAGGAGAAAAAGGCGCTGTCCCAGGAGAAAGAGCGAGAACAGGAAGAGAAGGAAAAGGCTCGGGCCGAAAAGGAGCAGGAACGAAACGCGACAGGTATCTGGCCTCGGCAGGGAATCGAACCCCTGGCTTCCAGGCCTGCGCCCGAACACCTCACCCCCATCCCCACCCAGGCGCTGTGTAGTTGCTAAGGTTTATTTTCCAGAAGGTCCCCTCTCTGCTAACAGTTCATGACTGTTTCTGCTTATTTTCCAGAGAAGCTCCAGGAGGAACTCAGTAAGTTCCCATGTCCCCAGAGACCAGGCGTGGCTTCCTATCCCTGCTTTAAGCCACTGGATGACTCTTCCTGTTTATTCCATTGCAGAGTGGAGAAAAATCCAGTACATGACTCGTGAGTGGCCCTGACATTTTCTCACAATTGTAATCTCAGACTCTCTGCTTGGGTAGTTTCCAGCCCTAGCCCTTTGCCCAGGGTTGACAAATGACCCCAGATCCTTTTACTGTGGGAAAGAAAATAGGTGTGGCTGTTTGGGGGGACACCCAGGAGTGTCTCTTTTTCTCCTTTTGTTTCAATTATTTGATTTTCTTTGAAGGACAGCACAGGCCTTCAATCTCTCTCCTCTAGGGGCCCACAACCCTTTAGCCCCACAAAGCACAGAGGAAAATGCAGGATACAATTGAAAAGAAAAGGGGAGAGGAGGACGGAACAACAGATGAGGTGCCTTCTCCATGCCAGGATCCGCACTAGCTGCTTTACATCCTCTGTGGGACGCGGAGAAGGAAAGAAGAATGGACGATTATAAGGAAAGGGAAAATCGGAAAAGATGGAGGGGGAAATCTGTCCCTCATAAACAGGAGTAGCTATAGTGACTCAGTTCTTACACACTTACTGTATCTGCTATGGAAAATTAGTCCCAGAAATTTCCTCATTAAGTTCCCCAAATTCTTTTCAGAAGGAGGCAGGAAATAGCACAGATTGAGACAGATGGATCTTGTACACTTGCACATACACACATAGACATGGCGACACCTTCTCCCAGATACAGGAGCATAGGTACACACAGTAGATCAGCCGGACCACAGGTGGGAAGACACTCACACGGTGCCTGCGGCATCACTAGGGGGCCATTGATGTTCCCTGACTTGAAATGAAGGAGGAGAGGGGAGGAGAGCCTTGTACATGCACAGAGAGAAGGTAGGGAAGGGGGGAGGTCAAAAAGAAGGGAAAGGGGATGACCTAGACATGGCAGAGTCCAGGTGACATCTATTCGCTTCTTCCATTGTAGGTGGGGAGAAGTCTTCAGCCTATGCTGGTGAGTGACCCCGAAGCTCTCTGAGTTTCCTGGGACATGTGCCCTGAACATTTCAACCTTTTCTCTGAAGGGACCCATTGGCGTTGTCACTAGGAATAATGAGATCAAAACCAAACGCTCATTTTCTGTGGGTTCCACGGCCTCACACTGGCCACACCCAACAGGAAATCAGAGGACAAGGGAGCCCAGAGATGCTGTCCATACAGGACAGATTCCTGGGACCCAGAAGAGGGTGGATGTGGGGGCACATAAAGCCCCCAACATAGCCCCTAGCACAGAGAAGGCATGGCACCAGTTACCAGTCAGGTGCATCCTCTGTGCCTTGCCCTGGTCTTAGTGAGTTACACTGTTGACTTATACAGCCCTAGAGATTAGTACTTTTATCCCCACTTTTCAGGTAAGGAAATGCTTCAGGTAAGGCTCAATGATGTTCCATCACTTGGATGTGTGGAAAGAGAGACTATGCAGAAAGGAAAAGTCATTCAGGTCACCACTGGTGGAGTGATAAGTGAAAGTTAAATGTATGTGGCTAGAAAGCTGAAATGGGCAGGGTCAGTTTCAGGAAGAAACAAGAAAAATGTAGAAGGAAGGAGTCCTGTTGCCTTCTGAGCCAGCATCAGGATATCTGGCTAGGCAGACCTTGACCCTCATTTCACCCTCCCCTCCCCTTCCCCATTGGACACAGGACCCCTGGGGCCTCTCCCATGTTAGTTACTAGAGTGACGTTCAGGGCAGCCGAGGGGTGCCAGGCTCTGTTTCTGGCCTCCTTGGCAAGGCTCAGGCCTGGAATGTTGAGGCTGTGAGGTCCAGGAAGAATGGCTGAGCCCACAGACACATCTTCAAACTGTGCAGCTGATGTGATTCTGGATCCAGACACAGCAAACCCCATCCTACGTATTTCTGAGGACCAGAGGAGTCTGCAGCAGGCAAAGGAGCAAGAGAATCTGCCAGACAGCCCTGAGAGATTTGATTGGCATCACTGCGTGCTTGGCTGTGACAGCTTCACATCAGGGAGGCATTACTGGGAGGTAGAAGTGGGGGACAGGAAAGACTGGCACATCGGGGTGTGTAGAGAGAACGTGGAGAGAAAAGGTTGGGTTAAAATGAAACCCGAGAATGGATACTGGACTATGGGGCTATCTGACGGGGAGAAGTATCGGGCTCTCACAGAGCCCAGGACCGACCTGAAGATTGCCGAGCCCCCTCGAAGAGTGGGGGTGTTCCTGGACTATGAGTCTGGAGAGGTCTCGTTCTACAATGCTCTGGATGGCTCTCATGTCTACACCTTTCCCCACACCTCCTTCTCTCGGCCTCTGTTTCCTGTTTTCAGAATTCTGACTTTAGAGCCCACTGCCCTGACTGTTTGCCCAGCACCAAATGGAGCGGAAAGTCCCCATTGTTCCTGACCTAAACGCTGACCTTTCCCTGGAGACCCCACTAACCCAGGGTCCAGCTCATGGGAGCCAGGTGCCTCATGCTGATGTAAGGTCTTTGCTTCTCTCTGCCAGTCTGCAGCTGAGGGCGTCCTCCTCCAAAGCAGCCAGTGACAACTGTAAAGCTACATGCACAGACTGAGGCACTTTACTGGAAATAATTCAGTTATCCCCTATGACAGTTCTTTGTGTTTGGTGCCATCATGGAGCCTGAACCAAGCTTCTTACGTTCTAGGTCTCTGGGAAGTGTAGCTAATAACCTAAACATTGTCTGGGATATATGAATTTGGGAGAAAGGAAGCTAGAAGAACTTCAGGGTGTTTTTAACCACTCCGTGAAATCCATCTCCTGGAAAGGGGTATACACACTCCTGAGCACTGGTGGAGGTTCAGAGGACATTCCTTCCAACTGACAGATGCTTTATCCTCATCACCACTGTTGCTCCTCACTGTGTCCCCTCTCCCTGGCATGTGTGGTTAAGTTCTAAACTGATTTGCCCTGTGTGATGACTACACAGTGGACATCATGTTAGATATTTCCTTGATTGACGCCATCTGATATTTCCTTGGATTGATGCCATCTTCCTCCTTGATTTATAAGTTCTCTTGGGTCTATTGTGTGCTATTGTTGCTTGTTCCTCTGAACCATGGTGATCTTGGGATGTCAATTCACATTTAAGAATGAAACATGAAGAGCTGATTAGAAGTTCTCTATGAAATGTTTGGCTTTTGAATTTTAGACATTATAGTACAGTAATTGGCCAAGACTCAGCTCTTTTTTTGGCTGACCCCCAAGTTTTAATCTCTTTGGATTTTTTTCTCTTGGCCCAGATTCTCTGGGAAATCCTGGCAGCCAGCATCCTGAGGGACAAGGGGTAAAAGATGCCTGTGAGTCTATTTAGCATTTGAACTTTAACGTAAACCCTCTGTTTCCAGTAAAGTGTCTGGCCTTTTTCGCCCTTGCCTTCCCTGTGTCTGAAGTCTTGGAATTTCTCCTTCTAGTAAGTTGTTTATCTGAGCATTTTTAAAAAAATTTTTCTTCCACTCATTTAAAACTATCCAAATAGTTTGATTTCCTTCTTTATTTTTCCTTCTTTTCTTTCTTCATCTTTATTTCTAGAATGTAATTTTTTCTTTGTGTTTTGTCACCAAATGGTTAAAACTCCAAGACAAATTAAGATCATTACTTAGTTTGAAAATCCTCGAAGTATAAAAGTAACATGCTGATATGATATTCAAAAGCAATAGTATCAATAAAAGATCTAAGAATTCCCCTTTGAAAAATAATGAAACCTCCATTAATGCAGCAATTTTAATTTTAGACTTCTAATTAACTCTTAATTCTAAAGGTGGTGAAGTGCCTAAAGCTTCAAAGAGTAAGAATACTATAATTGTATATATTTTTAAAAATGCAATAATTAACTTTAAATTCATTAATGTATTTATATGGCAGAGCTACTCTACTTAATATTCAGAATATAGTTAGAATCATTTCTTCTTCCTAAACAAAAGAAATAATATTTTGTTGCAAATAAATTAAAGCCAGATGTTTTATTTTAAATTTTAGTTGTGACTTAGTTCATAATATTGGGATAATATCCCGACTGGGTGATTTAAGAGGTTAAGTTTATATTTTAATTTCTTTGGAATTTGAAATATTTGATTGCTGCTACTAAAGAAGAAAAACGAGGTTCGGCTTTCACAGTTTTGGGGCTGACAAAATCCCAAATTTCAATGAAGAAGCTATTTGTATTACCTGAGCCACCTCTTTAATAAAATTTCAATGGCTCCCAGACTCAGTCTTAGCATTACAACCTAAGATAATATTCCTCAGCTAGGAGGAAAGTGCCACTGAAGTAGCATATATTGATTACAATGCACCTCAGCAAAATCTCAGTAAAAGAAACATTTTTTGCACTTACACTTACAGGTTCCTTGGGTTGTGGGCCTCGGTTTATTCCTTCTTAGATCCGATTTCTTTACGTGCACAGAAAGTCTCTGATTTCAAAAATGTCTGGTGCCCATGCCCTGCTCATTATCAAAGTTTGCCAAGTCCTCCTCAGAAGCATCCCTAATTCTATTCCTCCTCCTCCATTCCTCCCGCCCTGCCTTATCTTCCGTGCCCATGGTGACTCTCCTCAACTTACTTTCCGACTTTACTCCTGTCCTCTGCAAATCAGTCCTGCATTTGCTTACCTTAGGATGTTCCTAAAGCATGCTTTTATTAAATTACTCATTTAAGAACAGAACTGCTTCTTATTTCATTTCGAATTCATTCAACGTTAAGTCTAAACTCCCCTGAATTACTTAAAGTAGCTCTCTTCCGTTGTGGCCACATTGATGTACCCATCATATGAACACACTGAAAATGTCTTCACTATTTGTTTCTTCATTGTTGTTCACGTTCCCTTAGAAAACCCTTCATATTTCCCATCAGTTTTCCAAATCTTACCCACCCGTCAAATCCCAGACCAATTTCTCCTTCTTGGGTAGTTATTTTTACTGTTCTTGTTTTCTTTTTATAATTTAATCCATAATTGATGCCCTCACTCTGAGTTATTATAAATAGAAGAATTTTCAGGTCATATTTGACAATCATACCCTTTATTTATGACCTTATCTCCTTCTCTCCTTCATTTCTCCTTCCCTTCTTTTCATTTCTAACTTTTCTCTGCCCATCCTTTTTTTTCCACCTATACACATACCACACAAAATTAGAATTATTATACATTGGTAATGTCATTGTATGCCAGAAACACAAGTGCAGAAATAAATTGAGACACAGAAGACAGAAAAACAATTAAGAAATGGCATGATGGGCTTATTAATGGGCCCCTTACCATGTACATAGGTGGGCTCAATCTCACCCTGGACTCTCTATGAAATCATATGAAATTGTGACATGAATCTCAAAATTTTCCTAAGGGTTGGTGAGCCTGGAGTGGAGCATTTACTCACAGCTCCCATCGTCTTTCACTTGAACTGGCTGAAGTTTGCCCCTGGAGCTGTTAATTCTCTTGCACTTCCAGGCTGGACCATGCATCTGCAAGAAAGCAAACACCACTGGAATTGGAGAAGGCTCCCAGAAAGGTAGAAGAAGGCAGGCCTCATGAGGTCTGAAGTTGTTATCCTTTCAGGAAACTGCGTGCCTCAGTTATGGGTGAACTGAGATGGGCCAAGAGGATATGGGATGAGGCATTAATAGCATCTGTTCACAGGGCCCTGCTGTGAACATAGTGAATACCTACTAAACTCTGTCTGCCCTTCTTGTCTTCCATGGTGAGGGATGCCTCCATCCCCAACCATGCAGCAGTAGTGACCTCCTTTCTTCCAACACATGTCCATATCACATGGCCCTGCTGCCCTAACAAGTGGACAGGATGTGGGATGGACACCTGACCCAGGCTAGGCTAGGGGATCCCCATGTGACATCTGACCAGTTACACCTGTAGCAGGTATGCATAGGAGCTGTGGGAAGGCATATTCCACTCACAGTGTGGTCCAGAAATTCAAAGTTGGACTGCAGAGAGAGAAGACCAAAGCAGCAGTGCACAGAAAGCTTGGAGATGGAAAGAGTTGGGGCAACTCTCCTGTCTCTGGTTCCTTTGAGGGCCTATTATCACTTCTGCTGTGTGTTTGGTGAGATATTTTCTCTTCTGAGAAGGTAAAAGTACCAATTACTATTGCTGCAGCCCTAAAAATTAGCAGCTTGCACACTGTTTCACTATGCTCATGGATTCTGAGAGTCAAGAATCTGAAATTTGAACAGGTAAGAATAGAAATGTTTGTTCTGTGTTCCAATATGTCTGGGCCTCAAAGGGAGGACTCCATGGCTGGAGGTGACTCACAGGAAGAGATGGAGACAGATTGCTTTCAAAGATTGGAGTTCGGCTGTCCAGTTGGCTCAGTTAGATAGAGCATAGCGTTATAACCCACTCAGGTCATGGGTTTGGATACCCACAGTGACCAGCTCCTAAAAAAAAGAAAAAAAGAAATTAGAGTTTCTCGGAAAGAACAGGGGATCAGAAGTCACTCTGGGCTCTTGCAGTACTGCCATGTCCACCAGGTCCATGGAGAACCATACCAAGGTGACCCTCCCTCTGTGTTGACTCCTCCCAAGGCAGAGAATGATTAGGTCAGGTTCTCACCACCCAATGGAGCACACCCCAGTTGGACACGGTCTCTTGCTAACTACTGCATGGGCAGTGGACCCTTCTCCTGCTCAGAACATATGTTTCCCTCTGGCTCAGGCCAGCCGTGGCAGGTGCCCAGGCCTGGCTTCACTGGGTGCATCTGGCATAAATGGCCTCAGAAGGCCTGGGCCTCATTTTCTTCAGATAAAAGCTGTGGGTGCCCAGGCTCTTTGACCCTTATGTTCCCCTCTTCTGGGACTTCTCAAAAGCAACTCAGTCCTGAGTGGAATGATCGAATATTTACTACATTTTTATTGTCATTAGTCGCTTAACTCAGAAGCCAATTTAATTATAAACCACAAGCATCAGGCGATGAGTGAGGCAGCTTTATGAGAATCAGATGGTTCAAGGGTCAGCACAATATAAAAAGCAGTTCTTGGGGCCTTCTGTAGCTTATTCTAATCAAAGATTTCCCTCTGCAGAGTAGAGAAGGAACCTGCTTTGGTAACCTTTTCTGGGTCCCTCTGATCCTCCTTCCCTGTCCAAGAACCGCTGACCATGGGTGGCCTGATCCTGCTGCCACCTTGTTCTTGGTTCTGGTGCCAGATGATTCCAGGAACAAGGTCATGCTGTTGGGAAAATGACCTACACACACCTTTCTCACGTGTGCACTGAACCACAACTGAGTGCACAGTCAAGAGTGTTACTTGTAAGGAGAGAGGAATGACGTTGCCAGATACCTGTCCTGAGAAACAGACACTCCAGTCACTGGAAGATACAATTGCTGCCTAAATAACAATTATGCAGGACGGAGAACAGGAACAGCAGAAACTGTGGGTGTCAGAAGAGGCTGGGAACATCCTGAGTGTTCTTGGATGAGCTGTACATCAAGGCCAGGCAGGATTTCAAGAGGCAGAAATGGAGGGAATAGGTCAGGTGAGGGGAATGTCATGGGAAAGGGAGTGCTGGCCCCAGGTGCAGGAGGGACACAGGCAAGGGGCGTCCATCGCTAGTGGGTTAACTGCAAAGTTCTGAGTTGAATCAAAAGGGGATCTTAGGACTCTGAGGAAGCATTTAGACACTTAAGGGGCTTGTTGAGAACTGTGCCTTAGGATGATTATTATGGAGAAAATCTATTCCTGGATTTTGGATTAGAGTCTGTGGGGCACGTTGGTGGGAGGAGAGTATGTGTGGGTGTGGGTGGGGGTTGGGCCCAACCGGACCACCTACTGGCAGATGTTAAAACAAAACTGGGAAGTCTCTGTCTACTTCTATCTCCTGCCCGCATTAGAATGTCACCCGCCTGAGGGAAAAGGTTTCTGACTCTCCCTCAGTATCCTCAGCATTTCTTACCCAATAGTGGTGAGTGAATGACGAGGTCTTCATAACAGCTGCTGCAGCTGCTGTCTCACTTCCTTCCCCCCCCCCCAATTCCTTGCCTGATCCCTACAATCCTTCCCCTGCCAGCAAACCCACCCCCACCCAACCTCCAAAGCCAGGAACTAGAACAAGATTCCTCTGGCATTTAGCTAATCATTTCTCAACACAGACTTCTGCACACAGAGGTCTTTCCCCGTGGTTGGCAGAAAGGCCACAATCTGCCGGGGTCCTCAGGGCTTTGGAAAAAAATGAAAAATGTCTTGTTTCTGAAAAAGAAAAAGCAAATTTAAAAAACCTGATGATCGCAAAGGTTATTTGCTGCATACAATTGTTTTAAACAGGTTCCATATATTCTACCCAGTAACTGGTGACAATTAAGGCTCAGGGACACCATTGGATGGCTGACCTCAGCCGGCCAATCCCGAGCTCCAAACCATTAACAGGAAATCTTGGGGCACGGGACACTGAGTGAACGGGTCCCAGGTCTCCGTCCCGCAGCTCTGCACGTCGCGACTGATGGGAGGTGAAGAAAAGTTTTCTCTCCGTCTTCCCGACGTTTTGTTCCCTGGTGGTGACTGTGCTCATGGGAGCGTTAGAAGGAAAGAGACGACCGGAAAATGGTCCTCGAGGGTCGGCAGAGGAAGACGCGCGGTTAACTGGAGAAGGCAGGAAAGGGAGGGAAGCGCTGCAGCTCCGGGGTGGGCGGGAGGGGGCCGGGAACCTGCTGCGGAGGAAAAACGGGGTCCCTGGGAGAGGGAGCCCCCGGTGGGTGCCCGGCCTGGCTGACAGGGAGGAAGAAGAGAAGGGAGGGAGTGCGGAAGCTGTCAAGTGACAACTGAGGAAACTGCCCTCTGGCGAGAGACGTGGGCCGAGGAGGGCGGGCACCGCCTGCCGCCGCGCGGTGCTAGTGGCTTATTTCATGGCGCGTCTCACGAACCCACCTGTCAGGAGGCACCTGAACCGTGGGACCAAGGAGGCTGCCCAAGCCGGAAGTTAGGGCGCTGATGCGACCACGTGGTGACGGGCGAGTTTGACGTAGATGGCAGCTGCGGTGCCCAGTCTGCTCTGCCGAGTTCTTCTCCTCTGCTGACTTCTCCTCCTCTGCACCGCTAGGTCCTGGTCCCTGCCTGTCCGGGGTGACTCCGTCCTTGTGCTTATGGAGCCAGCTGCCTCCAGACCCTTCTCCCTGCCGGCCGCCCTTCTCCTCTCCCTGCTCCTCAGCCTGTTTGCCCGAGTCTCAGGTAGGGATGCAGGCCACTTGCTCCTGTCACCTTCTCAGAAAGCAGCACCAGCTCTGCAGTCTGCAACGAGGAGGAGCTAAGAAGGACTGCAGCCCTGTGGACTCTTGTTTTAGTCTGAGCGTGTTCATCAAATTTATACCAGCACTGCCCAAAAGAAATGCATTGAGAGCCACAAAGGCGAGCTGCGTATATAGTTGTAAATTATCAAAAAAATTTTTTTCTACCTTTTATTTTAAAAAGTAAACAGAACCATAAAGTAAATTTTAATAATATATTTCATTTAACTGCAACTAACCAAAAATTAACATTTAAATGCTTTTTACTGCAAAATATTACAAATGAGAATTTTAACATTTTTAAATTTTAAATCTTCAAAATCTTGTGTGTATTTTACACTTTCAGGTCATTTTGATTGAAACTAGGCTTGTGGCTCCCCTATTGGGCAGCTCAAGTTCATACTACACTCAAGCACTGCACTAGATTGGGAAATAGAGGAAAAGTCCTAGGGAGCACAGGTCCTAGAGGTGATCAGGGTGACCTCCTCAATGTGTTGCTAATGAAGCATTAGCAGCTTCAATAGGTACCACTCCCAAGGGTCAGCCACGTGGCTACTGGTCCCCCAAATCCTTCCTCAGCCCAGGAAGTTCCTGTGGCCTTGGAAAGAATTTATGTGTCCCCCGGAATATCCATTTCCTTTCCTGCCTGAGATATTTGATGCCTGGTGTTCCCTCTGATTCTTCCCCTTTGTTGGGCAGCACAGTTTACTGTCGTGGGACCAGCAGATCCAATCCTGGCCATGGTGGGAGGCAACATCACATTAAGCTGCCACCTGTCTCCCGAGAAAAATGCTGAGGACATGGAGGTGCGGTGGTTCCGGTCGCAGTTCTCCCCGGCGGTGCTGGTGTACAAGGGTGGGCTAGAGAGAGCAGAGGAGCAGATGGAGGACTACCGAGGAAGAACCACCTTTGTGAGCAAAGACATCAGCAAGGGGAGTGTGGCCCTGGTCATACACAACGTCACAGCCCAGGAGGACGGCTTCTACCGCTGTTACTTCCAAGAAGGCAGGTCCTATGATGAGGCCATCCTGCACCTCATGGTGGCAGGTGCGTCACTTTATCTTGCTTTGTTGCCTTTGCACAGTTTTCCTTTTGAGGAAACCTTCTCTCTTAATCTTGGGCCCATTGCAGACCAGCAGATTTTTGCCTGGAATGCCCTTTATGCGGGGAGGGTGGCTGCTTACTGCCCAAAGGCCACATGAGTGGGTTTTCCCTGCTAAGCTGTGGGCATCACTGCTTGAGAAGCCCACATGATCTCAGCTGAGGCCCTGGGCAGGAGAGAGTGGTTAATCCCTGCAGATTATTCTTGTACCTGCCTTATCATTCAAACTGTGCCCTCTTGAGAGTGACAGGAGGCACTGTCAGGCATTGCACTTGCCAAGTGGAATAAACAAGGACTGCCCAGAAAAGGACATGTGCACGTCCAGTTGTTGATAAATATTCATCTTGCCTTTGTCCCTTCCCCCAAACACTGATTGTAGTGAGAGTGGCTGACATTTAAATGGATGATTTTATTAAAGCAAAATGAAGTACACAGGCAAACTTATGTACTGGGCCTGGTGGCCCCACCAACAAAATGAACGAGAATTCGGCTGGGAGGAATTTGTCAAGACCTCAAAGTAGAAGCAGCATTTATACTGGTATTTCCAGGAGTTTATTACAATGGCTTTAAGGGATGGCCTCACTCCTGGGGTCAGTATGTTATTCTTTAAAGGAAATGTTTGAAGACTGGAAAATCCTTTAAGACACATAAAAATCAATGGTGGTATTTCAGTCCATCAGTGGAAGTGAGGTTTGGAGACAGTGTGACCTACCCAGGGGGTCTCAAATCATAACTGGTAGGAGACCCCATCATTGTGGCTCACAGTGGCAATATTGTATGTAATTAATACAGAACATGAAGGAAGGAGGCTTTTTTGACCCTTGTGTCCTCACCCTGTTTGAAGCAGTACTTACCAGTTGGCCCGTTATGAATTGTGTGTGGCAGGAACCCTTTATTCTTTCCCTGTAACCATGACCTTGCTCTGGCCTGTCCCACTCTGAATGGGGTTGTCCTAGGATTTTTTGTTTGTTGGATCATTTGGCTGACTGGTTCTGTCCTTAAGTCTTTTGTCTCCCACTTGCCCTTATTGAACAGTGTGAAATATATTGTAGAACTTTTTTGTAATTAAGTTATTTTATTTCTTATTCTACTTCAGGGTTTCTGTGTGAGCCTTTGAATGTGAAACTAGGTGTTTTTTTTTTTTTGTTGTTGTTGTTTTTTGTCTTGGCGAAATCACATTGAACAGGAAGCACTGGACAAGTGATTGTTTTAATTTTCTGTCT
>NW_007726462.1:71142-72474 GCF_000696425.1 Galeopterus variegatus
TTCTGACATCGAGGATGTCACAGAGTCATCTTAAGGATATCCCAGGAGCATCCAGATCTTTCTAACACATTGATGTTCTCAACGGACTATAACTGAATTAGCTAATTGACTGAGCCCCTGGTGGGTAAACTTCTGTGAATCAGGGTAAGGCTTGGCTTTGCAGGCCAGCTCTGTCCATTCTCTTGGAAGCACCAGCTCCTGTGGGTAGTAGATAGCGGTGGTGCTGTGAAGCCCTGAACCTGCATAGAAGGGACACTGTCTTTCATCATAAGGTTTCTTAATATTCTGTCATCCTGGTAGGTTTCTGTCCTTGCTGTATTATTCTAGAGATTTAGGAAACCCAGTGTACTGAGAAGTCATCCTAGGACGAAAAAGTGAAATCCTAAACCTGCCCCTTTCATGTTAAACTGGACATACCCACCCAGAAGTGAAAAAAATGATAGTGTTTGGCAGAACAAATTGAACAACAAGCATTTATCATAGACAGAGAGATGCTTGCTGCTGTGATGGGGCCTGTAGGTGGAGCACAGTGAAGAGTGTCCAGTGTGATTTTCTCCTCAAGGAGCTCAGAGTTTGTTTCCCATATAGTGTCACATTGTTCTATTGTTCTCCAGCATCAAGGTTCATTCTTGCTCCCTTCATCCTTCCTTTCCTCCTTCCTGTTTCTTGGTCCCTCTTTTCCTTCCTTCCTTTGTCCCTTCACAGAAGGGTCCTGTGGGAACGCTTGGGACATGCACATTCAGGTTGGCTGGGTGCAGCCCACTTGCTCTCTCCCCCTTCCCTGGATGCCCACCATTAAGAGCTGCTCTAGGACACATTGACTGAGACACCCCTGCCTTTGTAGCTGAGCCTGGTCTGTCCCCTCAGGCCTGGGATCTAAGCCCCTCATTGAAATGAAGGGCCACGAGGACAGGGGCATCCGGCTGGAGTGCACATCTGGAGGGTGGTACCCCGAGCCCCGTGTGGTGTGGAGGGACCCCGATGGTGAGGTCATGCCCGCCCTGGAGGAGACTTACACGGCAGACGCAGACGGCCTCTTCACGGTCACCACGGCTGTGATCATCGTTGATTCCTCCGTGAGGAACATGTCCTGCTCCATCAACAACACGTTGCTCGGCCAGAAGAAGGAAACTGTGATTTTCATCCCAGGTCAGTTCTCTGCCCTCTGGAGACTCAGCCTGTGGAGGCAGATCTTCAGCAGACAGACTGAAGCCCAGAACTGGAAGGAGGTGCGGGGGAAGGGTCCTGGGCCCTGAAGAGCTGGAGGCTAAAGCTGAGCTGAGGCCTTGCCCCCTGTCACAGGAGAAAATCCAGTAGTCTCAGACCACATGA